>NC_091456.1:118221995-118521995 GCF_027789765.1 Dendropsophus ebraccatus | reverse complement strand
ATTAATTAACGATATAGGCCTATATGATTCAGGCTCCAGTGGATCCTTATCTACTTTAGCGATCAGTATTATTTCTGCATCATACAGGGACTCTGGGAGACAACCCCTCACATATGCATCACACAGTACCTCATGAAATCGTGCTATCATAGGTTGGTCATACTGTCTAAGTGCTTCCACCGGTAGCCCATCAGGGCCCGGTGTCTTCTCTGCTGCCATCCCCTTGAGTGTGTTACACAACTCTTCTACCTCAATTGGACGATCCAACCATTGTTTTTGCTCCTCCAGTAATTTCGGTAACTTCCTAGATGCCAAATATTCATCTATATCAGATGCACTCTGCCATCTAGATTCATATAACTCCCCAAAGAATCTTTCAAACACTTTTAGAATACTCTCCGGGTCTCTAATTACCAAGCCCTCATGGTTTTTAATTTCTGCAACTACTCTTTTGGGGTCCTTTCCTATAACTAGATTCGCCTGAACCAAAAACCAAAGAAATTGCACAATTAGGTAAAGGTATACAAAAGTCTTTATTACAATAAATCAATTCATAAAAGCAGATAAAATGAAATATGGGATAGAATACAGAGGTAAAAAACCAGAGGGGGAGGAAGACGTCAGTGTGGTATAACAGAGATAAGAATAAAGTATACTGTGGTAGAAAATGATAAGACACACCATCTAGTGGTCGTTACTTGTATGGCAAGAAAAGAGGCTCATAGCAGGTAATTACGAAAAGCCAAGTGATTATACCAAACCATAAAACATGTACTGTATATAGTATAAAGGGAAACTGTATGTGACCCCAAAAAAGTTTGCAATTTAGTGATCAGTGATGACGGGGGGTAAGACTTCAGTGTTGGTCCTGTGGAATAATTAATCTGTGTTAGGTATATTATATTATATTATTTTTCCCTTTGTGTTTGTGTATGTTAGGTTGATCACTAAATTTACTCATTTGCACTATTACAAACTTTTTGGGGGTCACATACAGTTTCCCCTTATACTATATACATGTTTTATGGTTTGGTATAATCACTTGGCTTTTTGTAATTACCTGCTATGAGCCTCTTTTCTTGCCTTACAAGTAACGACCACTAGATGGTGTGTCTTATCATTTTCTACCACAGTATACTTTATTCTTATCTCTGTTATACCACACTGACGTCTTCCTCCCCCTCTGGTTTTGACCTCTGTGTTCTATCCCATATTTCATTTTATCTGCTTTTATGAATTGATTTATTGTAATAAAGACTTTTGTATTCCTTTACCTAATTGTGCAATTTCTTTGGTTTTTTGTTTTGTAATTTTGTTGCACTATAGAATATTGTAGGCAGGACTTTATAGGTTGTCTAGATTCGCCATAAGCTTCCCAGGTTTCCCTCCTTGAGAAAAGTGATACATCCTTCTAAACTTAAAGTGACACTGTCACCCCCTTTGTGCATTCTGACATCTCTACACAGGTGTAAAGGGTAAATTTAGTGTTTTTCATACCTTATTTCATATCATACGTCATGGTATTTGTTCAAGTAAAAAGTGTCATTTTATCAACTGCAGATTGTATTAAGTGGGCGTGGCCTCGCAGCATAAGCACCACTTTGCCCCGCCCACAACAGCACCGTTGGCCAACTGTGGCGTTGAGGGCGGAGCTAAATGGCACTAATGCCGCGAGGCCCCACCCACTTAACACAATCTGCAGTTAATAAAAGATGACTTTTTACTTGAACAAGCACCATGACGTATGATATAAAATAATAATAGGTATGAAAACCGCTAAATTTACCCTTTACACCTGTGTAGAGATGTCAGAATGCAAAAAGGAGGTGTCAGTGTCACTTTAAGTTGATTAAGGGCCTTCTCTCTCAACCAGTTATTCAGTTTATCCACCGCCCCTTTCCATCCCCTTTTTGCCTCCGATGTCTCAGTCTCAATATATTTATTTTCAGTTACCTCTACCTTCCCTTTCAACTGTCTTTCCTCCTCCCTGAGTTTCTTCTTGACCCCACACACTTGATTAATCAGTAACCCTCTTAAGTATGCTTTAACGGTATCCCATATAACTAAATTATCTGCAGACCCTTCATTTACTTCAAAGAAGGCTTTCAACTCCTCCACAACAACCTGATTATTAATAAATTTCAGTCAGTGAGAGTTACATCTAAACATACCCCTATGCCCAACAACCGTGTTTCCCATATCAATGTCCACTCTCACTGGTACATGATCGGAAAGAGTACGGGTTTCAAATCTAATTTCCTTAATCCTGGATAAAGCCAGCTCGTTCACTAACACTATATCCAACCTAGAAAATACTCCATGTGAAGCATTATAACAGGTAAATCCCTTCTCTCCTGGGTGTAAATGTCGCCATGCGTCAAGCCATCCAAACTCGTCCATGAGCTTAACCAAAGGCAAGCCCCAAGTCCTAAGATTATCCTTACCCTTCGCCCTCACTCTAGTTCCTTGTTGGACACAGCATTGAAATCACCCATCATAAAGAACGGCCAGTCTCTATATTTGGCAGCGAAACCATAAAACCTAACACAGACAGTCATGGAAAAAGGGGGGGGGCATATACACAAAAGCAAAAACCACCGGAACCGCTTCCAGCCTGCAGGCCATAAAGATATATCTACCCTCTACATCTACTTCTACTTGAATAGGACACAGATCAATTGATTTATGTACCATAAGACTCACAACTCTTGCATATGTTGAATACACAGCATGGTATTGTTGAGACACCCATCGGCAGTCTAGGACCTGAACCATATCCGCATCCAAATGCGTCTCTGTAATGCAAATTATAGCCGGAAGGTGCCTCAAGAGTTCTCTTAATACCGCATATCTTTTAATTTTTTCATTTATCCCTCTGGCATTCCCAAAAAATTTTCACCATTCAAAGCACGGGGCGATCAATCTCCCCCCCCCCACCCAAAAAAAACCCAGCAGACACCCCTCCCCCCCACCTAACACCCATTTCCACATCCCACCAGCAGAACCCACCCCCTCTTCCCCCCCCCCCCCCCACCTGGCATCCAAGATTCCTTAGACACCACTAAACATTGTGCCTACGGTGTGCGGTACCTTGCCAGCCGTCCCCGGAGAAGCATACCAACAGATATTCATTAGCAATTACATCCCATTCGCCTCTACCCCGGGATCATCAAAGAATTGCGTTTGCTGTTTGTAAATCACTCTGAGCCTGGCAGGGTACAAAACTGCAAATTTAAGATCATTCTGTCTGAGTCTGCGTTTAATCTCAATAAACTTTTCTCTCTTTTTCTGCATAGTCGCTGAGTAGTCAGAATAAAAAAATATTTTGGACCTATTTAGTTCTTGCGGGGGGAGTTCCCTTACCTTGCAAAGTATTTAATCTTTATCCTTTGCACATTGGATCTTTGCTAGCACACTAGCACACACCCCTCATCAAGAAAGGGGGCAATACTGGCACTTAAGGACGAGGGAGGCAAAATAGTACAGACTCAAGAGGAGATAATAAAGAATTTTGTACAATACTATAAGAAAATAAATGATATAATCTCCTTCTTGCGTTCTCTTGAATTTGCAGTGCTGTCAGACCAACAGAGAGAGAAATTAAGTGTTCCCTTGTCACTAGAAGAACTCTAAATGGAGCTAAGGGAGATAAAAGGTAACTCATCTCCAGGGTTAGATGGACTACCATACGAAGTCTACAGAAGATATAAGGTATTATTGCCAGCGTTGCATCGGTCTCTGTTGGAGGCTAGTAAGGTAGGGAAACTACCTGAATCAATGCGGGAAGCCGGAAAAATAGTAATACAGAAAGAGGGGAAAGATAGAAGAAAAGTAGAGTCTTATAGGCTGATTTCGCTTTTAAATGTAGACATAAAAATCTGTGCTACAGCTCTTGCAAGAAGGTTAAAACCAGTTCTTAGACAGTTGGTTCATGAAGATCAGAAGGGGTTTGTGCAGGGGAGAGTTATTAAACAGAATATTAATAGATAGTGTTAGGGAGAGACTTAGAATAAAGTCTCCCCGCTATACCTGGGTGCTGCCTTATACTGCAGCTGGTCTGGTCTGTGGGTTTCTGAACCATAATTCTCCCAGGTTTGGGTGTCGTCAATGCAGATATGATGCCAGTCCCATCTGGGGTGCCATTAACTGTGGGGGAAACACCCACCCTCAGTCTTAGCGGGACTCTAAATTATCAGTAGGGTATTTTTACAAGCTTGGGAGACATGACACAGACACAGGATTCTGTGAATCAAGCTCATCATTTATTGGACAAAAACACATATTTATACATACAAAGAAAGTTGGCGTCCAACCAAGAAGGACATGGGCAGTGACCAAGCTCCTATTGGTTAGATGTTACATACATAGTAATTCTTGTTCTGATTGGAGTGAGTGTCAGTTATATATTCTATTACTCAGCATGTGAGGGACGAAGATTAATTAAACAACTTCTTATTTTCAAGGGATCTGAACCCTGGGTGTTTACATATCTTACAAGAGCTGCCATGTGTCCCAAGCTGTCCTCGCTCTAATCTTATAGTCAACGATCCTCAGACCCTAAAGTAAAGAACAAGTTCCACTAGCCATAGACAGTAAATAAACAAGTTCTCCTTGTAATAAAAATGGTGAATAGATAGAGCGGGGGCCTCTTTCCCAATAGTTGCATACACAGCATTTATACACAGCATTATACACATTTTAAGACTATAGAATGGAGGAACAGAGACAAAATGTCCTCTCAACTCCACATTTTCCCCCATTTGAACCCCCATCCAACTCCCCTTCACCCCCATTGTCCATTCTTTATGGTTCTTTGCCGGACTCCGCAAGGCACAACGGTTGAAGGAGGTGCAATGGTTCAATCAGTCCTTTGTACTGTTGAGAGTCCTGGACCTCCATAGTGTATGATATCCTTGTCCTGGACCTCCATAATGTATGATATCCTTGTCCTGGACCTCCATAGTGTATGATATCCTTGAAGTTGCAGAAACATCCAGCGTCTTCTCCTAGGAGTAAGCGCTGGCAAAATGCCCAATCACTAAGCCCCCACCATCTCATCTCTTGGGTAACTTTGAATTAGTTAAATCACAGATTATAAGAGCAAACACTTCTTAGAAAAATCTTGTGTAATGAAAACACCAGATAGTGACACACAATTCTACCTCAATAGGAAAAACTATTAGCCTAGAACTTTGTATATATATATATATATATATATATATATATATATATATATATATATATATACAAAGACTTGTTAAACAATATTACATAGAAATATATCAGACACAGTAACAATGAGTTACTCCAGGCTCTCATAGGGTTCTTAATAAGTGCACAAAATTCTAGGTTCGACCTTTTCCAATTATCACTTTTCTAATGACATTCATATAAAACTTTCTGTTCCACCACCCTGATGCAGGTCTCTCACTAATTCTCTCCTTTATTTTCCCAAGCTGTTTTGGCAGCTTCCATCTGCGTGAGGACACATTTTACTTTCATGGTTTCTTTCTAATATGCTACATGCTTTTTCCTTTCCCATCTTCAGGGTCATATTCCCAATCACAAGACAGACAACACATATAACAATAAATACATGTACAAACATAAAACACACATTGGCCCATCCATTCATAACATACAATTGACACAAAAGAAGTGATAAAAATAAAATGGAGCTCCTTTCAAAAATTTTAAAAAGCATCATAAAATGCCTTAAAAATGTGGTTAACCAAATCAAAAAATGTCTCTTTCATGTGCAAATCTTTTCATAATCTTAAAATATAAATGAACAATTAATGACATTTTCACACAGTTGAAGTCTTTGGTCTCCATCCTGCACAACTGTGAAATAAACAAAACTTTTAATTAGGGCAAAACTCTCCTACAGCTGTGGAAACAAAACAAAATTGTTATTTTTCAAATCTAATAAGGTTCAATCAATATCATCACCATATGGATTTTCCTTTTTCCTATACCCCAATTTGCCAATTTAAATGGATCCATTACAGCAGGTTATACACATAATACATATAAAGCAGTACTCCTCCAAGAACCTGTTAGAGAAAACACAGACATATTAGTTATATCATAAGATAAACAATCCTATGAAGTCATCATTTACCATCAGATTATCCTCAATCTGACTGGTCCACAAAAAGAAAATACAAACACTAAAACAACGGACAAAGTACAACCATAACCCTATGTTTACATAGAGATTAAGTTTATTGTTCTCAAAGACAAAATAGCCATACGCCTTCATCAAATGACAAACACACAGCACCAAACCACTCTTATTCAACAGAGATAACACAAAAAAACTTGCTAAAAAGTCAACACAACTCAATTCCCAACTTCATTTCTCCCAACAATTGTTACAATTCCAATCTCAGACTTTGAGCTATTACTGAGCAGAAGTATCTGTCTGTATCATGCTTACTACTCAAAATACAAACCAAGTCCCATATTCTGGAGATTCAAAATACAAATCACCTTCTGTCACTTACATTGATACCTTTCTAAAGTAACTAACAAATCACATCCATGACCATTTCCTTCATTAGTTTCAAACATATATATCTAGTAACTTAGACTTAAAAACATCACACTTACACAAAGTGAGACTCTTCACCAACTCTATATTAGAGATATAAACTACACATTAGTCTCATAAGTTGAACAGAAACTATTAACTGCTCAAGACTCGCCCTGCTTTCCAGAATACAAATAAGCAACAAACAACATTTTTCTGCAGTGCAAAAACACATGCAACGTCATTAAAACTCTTACATGTCATGACAATACAAACCATTACAACACATAACAAATACAAGCCTTCATTTATGGATGGAAGTTACACTTTTACTAAGAGTTGCATTTTACACAGTTGTGCTTGTTTGTCTAAACTAATTTTCTTCAACCAATCTACCTCCTGGTAGTAAGCCAAGACCTTTCACTGCACTTTGCCTCCCTCTGTTGCATCACTCCCCAGTCTACTCTGCACCTTACCCATCTAAGCCTGGTTCCTCTATTTTTCCTCCCGTCCTAGTAGTCCTCTAGCTTCCTCTGCCTCTCCGTGGTCAGTGCTGTGGACTTTTATCTAGGGATCAAGGATACTCTAGGAACCCTTTCCCTCCTACTGGAACAGATCCAGAGGGCGAACACGACTATAAGGGCGGTGCAGAGTTCTCTCAGTAGGGAGAAGGAGTCACTCATTCAATCAGCTAGCCCAGGTATAACTATACTGCAGGGTTCTTCCTAAACAAATGGCGTGGCATGCACTTTTAGGCCAGGTTCAGACTATGTAACTGTGCGGCTGTATGTGCGGCTGTAATTGTGCAGCGGTATTTTTGGTGGTTCATGCGTACGCTGGAAAGTATAGGATATACGGCTGCACAGTGCACACTATGTATGAATCTACAGCCCGATCGTAAACGGACCCGTAAAAAATGAACAAGACCATTGTTTGCGGCTGGACATGCGGCCGTGGATTGACAGGCGGTCCGTACGGAGTACTTCAAAAATAGCCGGCAATGATGCCGAATGCCGATGCCTCTAATAGTTAATATATTAAATTAATAAAACACATTTTCTTTGTAATAAAGTCCCTTTCGTTGGTCAATAATTTAATTCTAACGAATCCATCATTTTGCAATTAAATATTGTCAGGACCCGTCACACCAAACACACAGAGACAGTGAACCCTGAGCTCAGCCCCTCCCACTGTCCTCTACCTAATTGCCGCAATCTGCCCTAAAATGGCAGCGGACAACTTGGCGGCAATCCCTGGCCTGGATACGTGAAACAATGGACAAGACAAAACGAACAAACACAATAAGAATGGTCAGCAATCCGGGTCACAACAGTCTGGCAGCAAAGGTACAAAATCAGGATCCAAAAGAGTAGTCAAATAACAGGCAATATGGTCGGGGGCAGGCAGCAAGCAAGGGAGGTCAGAGATACAAAGCAGGAATCAGGAGAAACCAAAAAACAGAACACACAAGCAGGCAGAGACTAAGTCAATAACCGGACAGGCACAGGCAGAAGCTGAAATCTTAAATAGGAGACCAGGAACCAAGTCCAGAAGATGATAGGAGGGACCAGCTGTCAATCACTGAGGCAAAGGCAGGTTAACCATTACATGACCAGGGAAGCTTAGAAGCACAGGCACGGGTGGGGCAGGGAAAACAATTAGCAGACCAGAAGAAATAAGACACAGTTCAGACAGGGCAAAAACAAGGCAAACAAAACACAGAATAAATGGAAGATTATGGCCAAAATCGCAGTCTTTGGCGCAGAGGTCGAATCTTCGCAGCAGAGGGCACTGATGCCTTTTCAGGCGCGATCATGACAAATATACTGTTAAAATAAATAGATATATAAATAAATGTATATTTCTATATATATTTATTTTTTGACAGTATATTTAATTGCACAATGATGGATTCGTTAGAATTAAATTATTGAACAACGAAACTGAATTTATTTCATCGAAAATGTGTTTTATTAATTAAATATTAATTAGTACAGGAAGCTCCATAAGTCGTTAATTCATATTGTTGGCAATAGAGCATTCAGTACTAATCATCACTTTACTTTAATTAAAACATCAAATGTTTCTTCTAATTATGTTATCACAATAGCATTATTAGAAGAAACATTTAGAATTATATGTGCGCTTAGCTGATTGGCTGATCGGCTCAGCGCACATATAATTAGCGGGTCCGCAGCACAGTGACTTCATTGTGCTGCGGACCAGCGAAGTGACAACATCGGGGTGAGTATAGAGCTCTCCCCACCCCCTCCCCAGCACTGCACCCCTCCCAGCAAGGAAGGGGGGTCACTTAACCCCTTCCTTGCTGGGATCGTTTTTTTTAATTATTTATTTATTTAAAAAAAACGCATAGGGTCCCCCCTATTTTTATAACCAGCCGGGTTAAAAACCAAACGACAGCAGCCTGGTAACACCAGGGTGGGAAGAGCCATTGGTTTAGGCCCTCCCCAGCCTAAATCTTACCAGCCTGCTGCCGCCCGGTCCAGGAGCGCCAATTTTGACGCTCCTGGACCACTGGCACCCGGCTCTTCCCAGTACCCCTGGTGGCATTGGGTACTGGGGTAATAATAGGGGGTTAGTGTTAGCCATTTTATACCGGCTAACACTAGGCCCCAACTTAGTAATGGATTCCGTCTATTAGACGGCTTCCACTACTAAGTCTATAAAGTAAAGAAATAAAGACAAGACACAAGTTAAAAAAAATTTTTTATTCAAATAAAAACACCCCCACACCCCTCATTGACCATTTTATAAAAAAAAAAAAAAAAAAAAAAAAAACGCTGGTCATCGACGTAGTCCACGGAATCCGACGTAATCCCCAGGATACCGATATCTGAAAAACAAAAAGGGAGAAACACACAAAAAACACACAAACAGGAGCACAACACCCATCATTGTGAGCGGTGTTGTGCTCCTTACAGTATGCAGCATCTTTACAGATCGCTGCTTACAGTCTGGCCCCCAAGGGGTTAAGGGAGGATGTATTGCATCCCCCTTAACCCCTTGGGGGCCAGACTGATGTCAGACTGCACCCATCCCAGCAAGGAAGGGGTTAAGTGACCCCCCTTCCTTGCTAGGAGGGGTGCAGTGCTGGGGAGGGGGTGGGGAGAGCTCTATACTCACCCCGATGTTGTCTCTTCGCTGGTCCGCAGCACAATGAAGTCACTGTACTGCGGACCGGCTCATTATATGTGCACTGAGCCGATCAGCCAATCAGCTGAGCGCACATATAATTCTAAATGTTTCTTCTAATAATGCTATTGTGATAACATAATTAGAAGAAACATTTGATGTTTTCATTAAAGTAAAGTGATGATTAGTACAGAAAGCTCTATTGCCGACAATATGAATTAACGGCTTATGGAGCTTCCTGTACTAATTAATATTTAATTAATAAAACACATTTTCGATTAAATAAATTCTGTTTAGTTGTTCAATAATTTAATTCTAACGAATCCATCATTGTGCAACTAAATATACTGTTAAAAAATAAATATATATATAAATATACATTTATTTATATATCTATTTTTTTAACAGTATATTTAATTGCAAAATGATGGATTCCTTTAAATTTAATTATTGAACAACGAAAGGCACTTTATTACAAAGAAAATGTGTTTTATTATTTTAATAGATTAACCATGAGAGACATCGGCATTAGTGCAGAGGATCGCAAACCCCGGTAATAGCGATTCATGTAAACTGTGTTCCCTGCTTTCCCAGATGCATCCAGAGGTGTTTGCATCACTTTCTTAAGATTTTATTAGTTATTTTTAGTTGAACCAGATTTCCAAGTAAATGATCGTATGTTTTGAGCCGCATGTCTATTTTTTCCCACGGCCGTAGTTTCATCCGCACATTTACAGCCGCATAAAAAATACAGCCGCACAGTTACATAGTGTGAACATAGCCTAACTCAGTCTATAATATGCAACTCACCAGACCGTAGGCAAACCCAAATAGGAAAGCACAGAGTAATAATGTAAGAAGCTTAAATGTTCTTACCTGTGCCAGCACTGTTACAAGTATGTGCATTCCTTCTCAGGTTGCCTTTGTGGTCCAGATGTGCAGCATTCAGTTGAGGTGTATAGGCCACGCCCCACGTTGGGCGCCAGAAAATGTTAGGGTGAGACTTAGAATAAAGTCTCCCCGCTATACCTGGGTGCTGCCTTATACTGCAGCTGGTCTGGTCTGTGGGTTTCTGAACCATAATTCTCCCAGGTTTGGGTGTCGTCAATGCAGATATGATGCCAGTCCCATCTGAGGTGCCATTAACTGTGGGGGAAACACCCACCCTCAGTCTTAGCGGGACTCTAAATTATCAGTAGGGTATTTTTACAAGCTTGGGAGACATGACACAGACACAGGATTCTGTGAATCAAGCTCATCATTTATTGGACAAAAACACATATTTATACATACAAAGAAAGTTGGCGTCCAACCAAGAAGGACATGGGCAGTGACCAAGCTCCTATTGGTTAGATGTTACATACATAGTAATTCTTGTTCTGATTGGAGTGAGTGTCAGTTATATATTCTATTACTCAGCATGTGAGGGGCGAAGATTAATTAAACAACTTCTTATTTTCAAGGGATCTGAACCCTGGGTGTTTACATATCTTACAAGAGCTGCCATGTGTCCCAAGCTGTCCTCGCTCTAATCTTATAGTCAACGATCCTCAGACCCTAAAGTAAAGAACAAGTTCCACTAGCCATAGACAGTAAATAAACAAGTTCTCCTTGTAATAAAGATGGTGAATAGATAGAGCGGGGGCCTTTTTCCCAATAGTTGCATACACAGCATTTATACACAGCATTATACACATTTTAAGACTATAGAATGGAGGAACATAGACAAAATGTCATCTCAACTCCACAATAGCATCAGACCCTTCAAATAGGGTCTTGTGCGGGTTCCCACTACATCCTGTCATTGGACGCAGTTAAGTACTGGGAATTCTTATGGATAGTAATGGACAAATTTGGTCTAGGAAGGGATTATATAGACACGGTTAAAATGCTGTATAATAAAGTAAGAGCATTAGTAACAATAAATGGTGAGGTTTCAGAGAGCTTTTTGTTGGGAAAAAGGACCAGACAGGGTTGTCCCTGGTATTTGTTTTGGCAATTGAGCCATTGGCGATGGCGATAATCCGAAGAGATAAGAGAATAAAGGGATTTGACGTTAAGGAAAGGGAAGATAAGATCAGTCTATATGCAGATGACATGTGATGGAGGACATTAGTAAAAGTGTGACGAGTTGGGGATAAAGGGGCCTCCCAGCGAGGAGCCATAAGGGGGGTCTCTGTGACCACGACAGGGTTAGTGGGGTTTTGTATATTAATTGGAAGTCCAAGTGTAATGGTGGCAATAGTTTGGTTATAGCTAAAGATGGCCATTGGTAGAGGGTGGGGGAGGAGGGAACAGGTATGGCCTTTGGGTAGAGGGGTCATTAGTATGCAGAGGGAATACCTGGGGGAGGTAGTGAGCTGAGCTAGGTGGTAAAGGGGGCGGGGTTTTAGAGTATAAAAGGACAGGTAGTTAGACCAGAGACACAGCACTTTTCAAGATCACCTGAAGAGAGAAGATCACCTGGAAGCAGCTGCCTGAGCTATAGAGCCTGAAGACCAGAAGCAGCTGCCTGAGCTATTAAACCTGGAGCAGAGTATAAAACCTGAAGATTGAAGCAGCAGCTTGAGCTATAAAACCTGAAGAAAGAAGCTTGCAGTGGCAGAAACTTGTGGCCCGAAGATGAGCATCCAGCACATAGAGGAGTTTGGAGCATCCCAGCTCCAGCAGCAAGGAGAGGAACGTCAGGTGAAGCAGGTACGGCGGCAAGCAGGAGCAGTGAAGAGGAAGCCGAGTGCTACTAAAACTGGTAAGTGTCACATGGGGTTTGTTCCGTCTAAGGGGGGTTGGGGGCCACATCACATAGCCCAGGGTGTGGGGTGGGGGGGTTTCTGGCTCTGTCCCGTCCACTCCCATTGTTATCCCCATCCATCTTTCCTCCCTCTTCGCCTGTGCTTGCTCCGCTCCTTTTCCCTACCAGTTCTGGTCTTCCTCTTTCTCTTTGGTGCCTGCACCTGCCTCTGCTCAGAACACTGCCACTCTGGAATTGTCGCATCCCGATACAGGGCCCAGGGGGCACGTGGCTAATCGCTGCGATGTGCCCCGATCACTTTCGGACAGCCGTGACAAACTTCCGGTCCACGCCGGAAGTCACGTCACCACCACACATGGCCCTCGGCGCAAGCTGCAATCGTTGCAGTGAGGGCCGGCCCAGAAGTTCATGGCAGCAGCTCTACAGCTACGGTCTGCGGTCAGCTAAGCAGCAATATCGCCAGTACCAGCGTTGGGACACCAGCAAAGGCGAGTTCCCTCTTCCTCCCCATTTGCAGGCTCCCTCTTGCCCAGGACCCCAGATAGCCACAGTAACAGGTGGTAACCTTGCCCACTTCCCTGGCCCTCACCCTAAGTTTGCTCAGCTACAAGGGCCTTGGCCATGGCAGTACCCATCTGTTTCAGGTTTTCAGGGGACCCATTATCCTGCCAGTGGTTTGCCAAACCCATTCATGGGGGGTCCCCAGGTTATGTGTTATTGGGGGGGGGGGGGGTAGGAGGTATTAGGCAGCCAGGCCCACGGTACCAATAAGTCAGCAGGCTACAACGGCAAGTCAGAACGAAGTCAGAACTCCCCCATAGCAAGATGGCCCAAGTAACAGCAGTGTTGTGTCTGTGCCGAATAGATGCTGGTCCCCTTCTGCTTGTAATTTCAGAACCGAATGATCCGGAGAAGGCGCACCCAGATGACGACAGCCACAGAGAAGTCGGTGATGGAACAAAAAGAGATTGAACTTGGTGAGTCGTCCTCTGATTCTTTGGATGAGGAGGAGTCAGACGGGGAAGGAGGAGGCATGCTGAGGGCTTTAAGGAAGTGGGTGAAGATACTGAAGCACAAGAAGCAGGGAGAGAAGGGCAGTGGGGGGTGGGCTACTAAGGGTCTGACTGTACTTAGCAGGGCATTGGGGGTAGGGGATACATACGCATATAGTCTGTCCTCCACATATTTTCGCCTGCCACGTAAAATCTTAAAAAAGATACAGGACAGGAAGTTTATGGATAATTTTGATTTGTCCAGGGAGGCGGTGGCAGAGAAGGAGGAAAAGAAAGGGGCTGAGGAACGTAAGAGGAGGTTTATTCTGAATTAGGTAAAGGGGTTTGTGGTCTATGCAAGCATATTGGCAGAACAGAAGCCAGAGATATGTGGTGACTTATGGCGGTACATGGGCTTGATCATTGATGCCTTTTCTTTTTATTGGGTGGGGGGAGGGGGAGTCCGGAGTACGATAAAGCCTTTAGAAAAATTATGGTGGGGAATAGTATATTAATTTTTGAGCAGAAAGACTTGGACTTGTGGTCAAGGCTAATTGTAAGGGAAAAGACAGTGGCTTCGGGGGGGGGGGGGGCGGCATAGCAGCTTTTTAAACAAGGGGAAGGTGGTTTGCTGGGCATATAATGAGAGGGCCTGTAACAGGGGCTTTGCTTGTAAATTTCGGCATAGCTGCAACAACTGAGGGTTGAACCATCCGAAAGCATACTGTTTTAAAAAGAGTGGACAGGGGGTGCAGTCCTTTCATATTGGAGGAAAAGGGGGCAACATCAGTGAGGGTGGACATGTTAAAGGACTGGCTCTGGGTGTACCCAGATAGAGAGAGGGTGCTTGAAGGTTTTTTTTAGAGTGGTTAAAGTTGCCAATGTCTGGGGTTGTGTTGGGATCTCGCACAATTAGGAACCTAAAATCAGCTAGTGAGCACCCCGAGATATTGCTTGAGAAATTGGAGAAGGAGGTGGGGTTTGGCAGGATGGCTGGTCCTTTTGTGCACCCTCCCATTTGAGGATTTGGTCTTGTCCCCATTAGGGGTAGTCCCCAAGAAGGAGGGAAAATTTTGAATGATCCAGCATCTGTCGTACCCAGAGGGGGGGGTCAGTTAATGGGCCCATTGACAAGGACCTGTGTGAGGTACACTATCAGTCATTTGAGGTGGCTGTCCAGTTAGTAAGGGGTGCGGGGGAGGGGCACATTGATGGCAAAGGTGGATATAAAGTCAGCATTGCGATTGCTTCCTCTGCATCCTAGTAGTTTAAGCACACTAGTTGTGGTTTCAAGGGGCGGTATTATGTTGAAAAGTGTTTACCAATGGGTTGTGCCATATCTCGAGCACTACTTGAGATTTTCAGTTCACTCCGACATTGGTGCTTGGTGGAGTTAAAATGGGTTGGAGTCTAATGGCTCACTATTTAGATGACTTTTGCTTCTTTGGGCCACTGGGGTCAGAGATTTGTAGAGGGGTTATGAGGGAATTTGCTGGGCTCCTAGAAGGGTTTGGGGTTCCAGTGGCACATGAGAAAACGGTTGAGTGTACAAGAGAATGTGGACCTGGGAATCAAGAGAAATTCAGAAGCTGGGTTGGTAGACTCCTGGAGGAGAAAGTGGTGACCCTTGGGCATTATTACAGAAGGTGCATGGGAGGAAAAAGTGACCCTTAGTGAAATGCAGTCTTTGTCTGGTTCCCTAAATTTTGCTTGACAGGTGATTCCGATGGGGAGGACATTTAGTAGACGTCTGGAGAAGACCATGGTGACGGTCAGAAAATCGTACCACAAGATCAGAATTACAAGGGAGTTGAGAAAGGATCTGCTGTGTGGGCCACATTAGCGTCCAATCAGAAATTGAGAAATTGTTCACTGATGCAGCTGGGTCTTATGGTTTTGGGGCGAATTTGGGGGGTTAGTTGTGTGAGGGTAAATGGCCGGTTAGTTGGGAAACCAGGGGATTGTTAAAGAATTTGACGTTGTTGGAGTTGTTCCCTATAGTCGTGGCAGTGGAGCTATTGGGGGCAGGAGCTGAGAGATAAATGGGCAATCTTTTGGTCAGATAATATAAGTGTTGTTAATGGCATCAATAGCCTGTCAAGTAGGTCAAAGCCTGTTATACAGCTGAATATTCAGTTTCAGGCCAAGCATGTGCCAGAGGTTAATAATGGGATAGCTGATGCACTGTCCAGGGGCAGGATGGAGGACTTTTTTGCATTAGTACCTACTGCAAGAAAGATTGGTTAGCATAGCCCTAATTGTGTCTGGCAGGTGGTGATCCCATCCTAGGGGAGTTGGTGACAAGTTCATTGGCTGATAAGACATGTAAGGCTTACATAAAGGAGTGAAAGGTATGGGTGGAGTTGGCGGCCCAATTCCCAAAGGAGAAGCCGGTGAACAATCTGTGGAGAATGTTGGGTAACATAAATAGGGCTGGCGGTGGTGGTAGAAGGGGCTAGGGTAGGGTGGGCTAGGGTAGAAGGGGCAAGGAAGGACAGGAGGGAGCCCATTGCCTCTGGTCGACTTTCAAGGATCTTGGCAGTATTGGGGAAGTGTACAGGGATGGTTATGAAGAGGTGCTTTGGGAAGCAGCGTTTATATTGGCTTTTTTCGGGGGCATTCAGGGTGGGAGAATTGGGGCAGTCTGGCCTTAGATAGGGCAACGTTAAGGTGTCAGGGGATAATGTTATGTGTTTCATTGCCCGTTGTAAAACCCATCAGAAGGGTAGGGGAGCATGGGTGTCAGTACAGAAGATTGGGGATCAGTTGTGTCCCTTATGGGCGGTGGGCAGATATATGGAGATAAGGGGTAAAAGGGTTTTGGCCCCTTTTAGTGCATAAAGACGGGAGTGCACTGTCCCGGTTCCAGGTTTGGGCAGTATTAAAGAAATGCTTAAGTGCGGCGGCCTCAATCCTGCAAATTACGGGTCTCATTCTTTTCGGATTGGGGCAGCTTCGGACGCGGCTGCAAAAGGTTTGGGGAATGATCGGATAAAAAAGATAGGCAGATGGAAGTCTAAAGCATTCAAAACTTATGTGCGTAAGGTTTCACAGTAATGTTGTTATGGTGTGCTGTCACTGTTTCATTTTCTTAGGAAAAAAGGTGGTGGGGATCGTTGGGCACTCGTATGTGCATTGGGTGACAAGACGGGCTGGAAGACGTCCATATGGTCTACAGTTTGGTCTGCCGGCTGAGAAAGTTGTGGTCAAGTGGTTTGGCAGGAAAGGCCTGCATGTAAGTGGCCTGCACCAGCTCATAAGTGAAGTCTCCTGGAGGCATAGGGCCCCGGATAGCATTGTCGAACCCGGGGGAGGCAACGACCTAGGCACACTGAAGTCGTTGCAGCTGGTGGCTAACATGGAAGCGGAGATTAAAGGATGCCTGGTAAAGGTGGCCAGTGGTTACAGTGGTGTGGTCCTCCATTGTTCAGAGGAGGAAATGGAGGCATGCTGGGTTTTGGAGGGCAGTAGAGAGAGCACCCAAAAAGGTAAACAAGAAGGGATTCGTTGGTGGTCTAGGAGGTACCACCATTGGGTATGACGATGTACTGGATCACAAGTGCATGGGCTACTACCATACAGATGAACATTTGTCGGACAGTGGCTTGGGCACTTTTAACAATGTGTTGCAGGACTCCCTGGAGCAGCGGTTGAAGATAAGAAGGTAATTAAGGTTTGGTGGCGGAAAATTAGAGCTGGTTTGGGGGGACCTATTTTTGGTGGCGGAAATCACGATCCTTTCAGCCCAGGTTTGCTCTTTGTTTAGGGCCCATTGGCAGGGACAGTTCTCCTATACGGGAGCCCTGCTGCCAATAGGGGAGGGCAGGTCTGGTCCGGGCTACCCTCAGTAAATGGCAATAAAGAGGTAGTGTGAGTTCTACTGCTAGTAATCAGTCGAGGTTAACCTTAGATACCCTGTACCCCAAGGGTGGAAATAATCATATAAGGAAAAAAGAAGAAAGGAGAATAAGGTCCCCTAGACTAATTAGATTAGATATAATATATATGCAAATGGACATAAATAATATATAAAGAACGAATATTAAAGTTTAAAATATAGAAATTAATTTATTATGCACATGCAGATAACATAAAAAATGCCTAAAAAAAAGGTAAATCTGCTACCAGAACTAGTGATAAAATATATATATAAATGGTCTATTGTGGAGGACCAAAAGAATAAAACTAGGAAAAATAAACCTGAAAAGATATAAAAAATACAAAATATAGGCTCTGTAGATGGAAAAAACGGAAAAGACAAGACAGGATGACTGTTGTCAAGTCTGCAGATAAGCAGTGGTTTGGATATGCACAGTAAGTGCATTCTCTGCATTGAGAAGGTAATTGGCTTGATCGGGAGTATTTCATGAAGTTTGTAAACATCCAATGAAGTTTGTAAATATCCAATTAACTGTAATTGATTAGTGTTTTCTCTTCAGTGAGAAGGTAATTGATATGATCGGGAGTAGTTCATGAAGTTGTAAACCTCCCATTAACTGTGGTTATTCATTGCATCTTGTTAGGCATGCATAGTATTTAAACAGTTCTTGAGTTATTACTCAGTGTAGATTATGGCACATGCAGTTTATACAATATATAAAGTGGTATGAGCACTTTATATACAGGCAGCGATGATATACAGTGTTAGCTGCACTTCTTATGCTCTATTCCGTGTCACTCTGTGAGTGTACAGGCTTTAAATATGCCGCTTTTTGCAGGATCGCATCAATTCCTTCACTGGTTCTTTTAACAGTGGGATATGTAGCATTTAATGTAATATAGCACATTTACTGTCTATAAAAAGGCTGTTTGTAAATGCAAATGCATAGCATGTAGTGCTTGATGAAAAATAGCTTTTGGTGCGATGTGCACCTCTCACCCTTCTGACGGTAGCTGGTTTCAGGCCAGGTCGGGTCCGGTGTGGAGCTTTCTTTTGCAGCGTTTTGGTGGTGTAGCAGGCGCCTGCAGCGGGGTTTGCAGTCCGATTTAGAGGGTAGATGTCTTGCGCATGCTCAGATCGGCTTGGTGCCAGCGGAACCTTGTGGTTTTTTTGGCGGCAATTACAAATTCGGCCATTTGTTTGGATAACTTCTGTGGATGTAATCTTATGATGTGAAATCCAATGAGACTTGTAATGAATTAGATTTGGCTGGACGCGTTTCAATGCCCTCTTGGCATCTTTCTCAACAGCAATATAATGATGTACAAGTAATGCAGACCCGTCTGTATTTAACAGGTAAAGACTGTCCTGATTGGTCAGTGTCTTAATTGAGATAGAAGACGATGGGAAAACACGGCATGGGACTTATTTTCCCTGAATAAATGTATGAACACGAAAGTAGATATGTATAGACACAAACAAAATTATAGACCCAAAAATGGATGAATATGAAATAATGATATTTCCAGAGGCAAAGTGAATAATTGTTCAGCAGAAATTGCATGAAATAAATGATAATAAATGCATAAAAATAAATAAATCGAAAATATATAAATAATGAATCAATAAATGAATACATGAATGAATCAATAAATGAATACATCAAACTAAATATACAATGAATAGATAGATGAAAACCATAATTACTTACGGTAATTGCGTTTCCGTAAGCCCATGACAGCACCCCTGGAGAGGACCTCCCACCTCAGGACAGGAAACCTGAGAAGATAAAAGTCTGACACACCTCTCCACACCTCAGTTCTGTAATAGTACTCCAGCGGAGTTGGTTAGATATAAAATTAAACAAACTTAGTGGAGGTCTGCTGCACCTAACCAGTACGAATGGAATCCACCCTCTCCGAGTGCACCACTGTCCCAGCGCTAACGGGATATAAATAAATGAATGAATATATACCAATATAGTAGGCTCTCTAGAAGCGGGTGATAAGTTGCAAAAATCATGAAGACATAATACTTATGCACCTGTGTAGATTATACATCAACATTTATTACTAAAATTCATATAGAGTGTTTGGTCCGAATCTCATCAGCCGATCATAGCTGTAAAAAACCCATACATAAGTAAAGCTTATGACAAATAACAATCTAGATACATAGAAGATTCGTAAAATTCATATCCAGAGAAAGAATAAAAATAAAAAAATGAAAAATATATATAAAAGAGTTTATGTGTGAAAAGAGCCTGGTGATGTTACCCGCGCCGGGCCCAGCGCAGATACCTCACTTGAATGGATTTAGCAGTATTCCCGAATCCCGATGTCTGGCAAGAGCTCGTATCGCTGTTAAGCCGTTGTAGTGGTTATGCTTATGCCTTGATAAGATAGTCTCTCCTTTCAGGTTTTACACATTAGAGGTATATAACTCTTGTTGGTCACGTGTCATAAAGGGTAGTTGTTCACGTGTTATAGAGGGTAGTTGTAATGAAAACAGCAGACCTTGTAATCATGTATGGTTCATAACCGGTAGCTATTCAAGTAAAATGAAAGTCAAATAAATAGTGGTGGGGTATCCACCTCTCACCCTGTTGATGGTAGCTCTCACGGTCAGATGCGGTATTGTAGCGGTAGTCCGTGCCTCGGTCTGTTCGGCCTCTATGAGATCTGTGCAGTCGAGGTCTGGTTCAACACAGTGAGCTGTCTCGTACCGTTGCGGCGTCCGCATGTATGAGAGCGCGCGCTCTTTCAAACTGCTACTGGGTTGGATGCCCAGGGAGATACGGCTCCGATTCGGGATCTGCACTCCAAAATCAGTTTATTTTTTAAAAAGGCTCTGTTATCCTTAATTCTTGAACGCGTTTCAGGAAGTCTACTTGCTCCTTTCCTCAGCAAAGAACTTTGGATAACTATTGTGCAACCATATCAGTTCGGGTTCTATATCTGTTCCGAACTTTTCTACAAGACCCGTACTGGATCGTTCTGGATGGTTTTTCCACATTTTCGGATTACTTAGTGACATGTAGTTGTTTTATGTAGTAACTTATATCCTGTATAGAGTTATATAGATAGATACATAACATGACATGTTAGTCTGAAAGTTTTTTTTGTTTCTTTTTGATACATTCTTCCCAAAATCAAAAACAAAATAAAATTAAAATAAGAATATTTATCAGGACCTATAAAGGAATATGCATCCTCTTTGTGTGGGCACGCATATGGATACATTTGTCATTAGATACCTTCTGTATTTTAATATAATCTTGTGTGGTGTAACTTTAAAATAAATGTAGGGGTATATATATTTCACACATTCGGTGTGCCGATATGGCTTCTCCCTTGTGTGAATTCTGTATGTTCAGTTTTTCAATGTGGCTTCTCTCCTGTGTGAATTCTAATTCTAGTAAATCGGGATACTTATACTTTTAACGATATATATTATGGTCTAAGCAAGATGAATCCCACTGTGCCCACTGGAATATCAAAATCTAGCCATAGTTTGTGTGCAGTATATGAAATGGGTTTAGATAAACATACATATACATATATATATATATATATCCACACATATACACATACATGTGAAAAGTAAATTGATGGAGAAAGTGTGTTTGAATGTAGTAAAACGCCGGGAGTCACCAAGGGGCGGTCCAGGCACTGATGAAACAGTCTGGCACTGTACCGTCCGTCGGTAATACCCCCAACAGATATAAAATTAAATACATGTTAAAAAAAAATAAAATAGGGGGGGAATAACAGAGGGGTGCTGTCATGGGCTTGCGGAAACACAATTACCGTAAGTAATTCAGGTTTTACCCAGACGCCCTATGACAGCACCCCTGGAGGACTAAACTAGAAGTCCATAGTGGGGGGGACAACAGCAGAAAGGACTTTTGCTCAAACATATCAGGTATTGGATTCAATAGCCGCATCCGATGCAGAAGGTAAGTAAGGGCAGATGACCGTGTGGCTGTCCAACAGATCTATACTTTCCTCTACTGTATTCACAGAGGAGAATCCTATAACATATGACATAACAAGGGGTGATGTAAATTCTTACATAAATTTCACCCACCTAACACAACAAGTAAGGCGTTGCCGTAAACCATTAAGATCCATAAATCACCGGGCCCAAAAGGCATCCATCCCAGAGTCTTGCAAGAAATATTGTGTTAGATAAACCCCTATTACTAATATTTAAAGATTGTGTAATGACAGGGATTGTTCCACAAGACTGGCACATTGCTAATGTAGTACCAATATTCAAGAAGGGGTCAAAGAGTGATTCTGGAAACTATAAGCCTGTAGGTCTAACATCTAATGTGGGTAAAGTATTTAAGGGTTTGTAAGAAATGTTATAATAAAGTATCTTAAAGAAAATAGTCCTATAACATAGCAACCGCATGGGTTTATGAGGGATCGGTCCTGTCAGACTAATCTGATTGACATCTATGAGGAGGTCAGTTATAGACTGGACCTGGACTTTTCAAAGGCATTTGATACTGCGCCGCTTGAAAGGTTGGTCTATAAAAAGAGGATGCTGGGAATAGGGGAAATATATGCAAATTGGTAAGTAACTGGTTGAGTGATAGAAAACAGGGTGGTCATTGATAAAACATACTCTAATTGGGTCACAGTTAAAGGTAAGGTACCACAGGGCCCATTATTGGGTTAATTTCTTTTTAATATGTTTATTAATGACCTTGTAGAGGGGCTAGAGGGTAGATTTTTTGTAGATGACACAAAACTTTGTAAAGTTATTACGACAGAGGAGGATAATATAATATTACAGAGAGATCTGGAGAAGCTAGAGGCTTGGGCAGATAAATGCAAATGAAGTTTAATGTGGCTAAATGTAAGGTTATGCATTTGGGCCATAGAAATAATAAGCACCGTTATGTGTTGAATAATAAAACTGTGTAAACCTGCTTCCGAAAAGCAGGTGGACAGTAAATTCATCTATAGTGATCAGTCCCAGGCAGCAGCTACCGAGGGTAATAAATTAATGGTATGCATAAAAAGAGGTTGAGATGCTAAAGATGAGAACATAGTTCTACCTCTTAATAACTCATTAGTTAGACTACACACGGTACAGTTGTACAATTTTGGGCACCGGTATGCAAGGACACATCTGAACTGAAGCAGGTGCAGAGGAGGGCGACCAAGGGCATTAAGGGAATGGGTGGGTTATCAAGCTTGGGGTTAGTTTAGAAAAAGAGACGTCTTAGAGGCAATTTGATCACAATGTACAAATATATGAATGGACAGTACAGAGATCTTTGTACTGATCTTTTTACTTCTAGCCCTGTAACCATGACAAGAGGGCATCCTCTACATCTAGAGGAAAGAAGATTTCACCATCAGCACAGAGGGAATTCTTTACTTAAAGAGCAGTGATACTATGGAACTCTCTGAGTTAATGATACTCTCTGAGATAATGATAACAAGGCTTGTGCCAGGCTAAAAAGGCCAACAACCACTGCATAGATCAAGGACAGTCTCCTCAGTGTACTTTATATACAACTAGCAATTCTAAGGCCGTGTTCACATACCGCACCTCCACAGTTTCATTCCCACATCAAATAGCAGTATCAATGCAAGACATGAGACCTTATATGTACATAACAAGCAGCTTTAACCCCTTAACGACATCGGGCGTAAACTTACGCCCTCGCGCCCTGGTACTTAGCGCATCAGGGCGTAAATTTACGCCCGATGTTTCCCCGATCGCTGCGTGTTCACACACAGCGGTCGGGGAAGATGGCCTGCTATAAATCATAGCAGGCCATCATAGCTTCTCGGCACGGGGGGTGGTTAACACCCCCCGTGCTTACGATCGCCGCTATAGGCTGATCAATTCAGATCAGCCAATAGCGGCGATCGGAACCTTTCCGGGTCATCGGTGACCCGGAAAAAAATGGCGGTCGGTGCTGTCCGAGGACGGCACCGACCGACATTACTGTAAAAAGTAATGGTGGTCACCGTGCCACCGACCCGATCGCCGTGAACGGCCGGCCGGCCGTTCACGGCGATCGGGCCGGTGGCACGGCGATCAGAGTCCAGCAAAATAATAAATACCTGCCCTGGACCCCTCAGCTAGGTAGCGGAGGGGTCCAGAGCAGGTATTTGTACATTACTCACCTGTCCCGGGCTCCTGATCGGCGTCTTCCGGGTTTGCGGCGTCCTCCGTCATTCCGTTCGTTCTTCGGGTCTTTCCGCCGTTCCCCGTCGTCTTCTTTCGGCTATTTTCGGCTCCAGCCTCGTCATTTTCCGGATTTTGCGCTCTGCTGCCCCCTAGCGGCTGATATGTGTAATACACTTATCAGCAGCTACAGGGATATTCAGAATATAGAAAAAGTTTTTTTTTTTTTCCAAATTTTTTTTTCTTCTATTTTCCGCACCCTATCGCCGCTGAGTGTTGATCAGCATCGCACGAAAGTGCGCTGCTAATCAGCAACTCCTCCTTTTTGGCGTAGGGTGTTTTTTTTCTATATTCTACTGCCACGGTCTGCTGATAAGTGCCGCGCATAAGTGCGGCATTTATCAGCAACTCCTTTGTTGGCGTAGGTTTTTTTTTTATACTTACTGTAAAAAAAACACGTAAAAAACACTACATTACACCACACTACATTGAATAAAGTTTGACACTACACCACTACATACCCCATATACCAATCCCCGTATAAAGATGGCCCCCAGGGTGTTTTCGGCGTCAGAGGGATACGTTATTATTGCCTCCGACACCGAAACAGCCAGTGCGGATGAATGGGGGGATCCTTCTTTCCTCCATTCATCCTCATCATCCTCATCATCCAGTGATGTGTCTGGGGGTAGCATAGCGTACGCTGCCCCCCAGACACGTCTTTTCCGCCAGTACCGTCCCAATAAGAGATGACGGTATGGAGTGAAGTTCTACAAACTCTGTGAGCGTACCTCAGGGTACACTTACAGATTTAGGGTACGTGCATACTGCGGAGTGGTGAAGGATAACCCTTTGTGCATTCCGCAGCTGGCACCCGCCGGCGGACTGATGCGGGCGCATGTCTCTACCCGTGTCATAGACTCCATTCTATGCACGGGCGGAATCCGTCGTCCGTCCAAAGAATGAACACGTTGGACGGAGAGCGGAATCCGCCCGTGCATAGAATGGAGTCTATGACACGGACGGAGACGTGCGCCTGCATCACTCCGCCGGCAGGTGCCAACTGTGGAATGCACGAAGGGTTATCTGTCGCGATTCCGCAGTGTGCACGTACCCTTAGAGTGTATGTAGGAAGGGACACCCGAATCCAGCCCCCAGATGCCCCCTCCCCCCCCATCCTCGACCGGGAACTGATCTTCCCACTGCTGGATAAAGGTTACCACCTGTACGGGGATAACTTTTATACCAGCGCCCCCTCTTCCGGTCCCTCACTGCCCTGTAGCTTGCGGCACGATCCGAACATATCAGAAGCAGTAATAGAGCCCTAATATTTAGCAGCCATGGAGCGGACCCAGCGCTTCTGGATATGAAGGACCCCGTATCGCCCCAGGACAACATTTTCCAGGTGACGTCCCCCACACTGGAGAACGGGAGACCCCAGAAGAAGTGTAGAGTGTGGGGTAACAGGGGGATCAGGAAGGACACCATTTTCCAGTGTGACACCTGTCCTGATCCCCCCGGCCTCTGCATACTGGATCGATTCAAGGCGTACCACACGTCACTGGGGTTCTACATTATCTAAATTCCTTCCCTTATTCTTATTTCAGGGGTCACGTTGATCCAGGGATTATTCTGATCGCCATTATGGAGTCGGGAAGGAATTTTTCCCCTGTGATGAGGCTACTGTCGTCTGCCTCACGAGGGTTTTTTGCCTTCCTCTGGATCAACACAGGTTGAATTTGATGGACACCTGTCATTTCCAACCTTATAAACTAATAATTGGCCTAATACCCCCAAATAAATTAGAATGGTCCCTTTTCCCCAGCTAAATAGGTATGGCCGCCATTCCCATTAGAGGATGCCATGATGCAATTACAAAGCCTCTGTGCGGCCAGGGCAGTAGAAACCCCCCACAAGTGACCCCATTAGATTCCTTATGGGGTGTAGTTTCCAGAATGGGGTCACTTGTCGGGGGTTTCTACTGACCTGGCAGCACAGGAGCTTTGTAATTGCGACATGGCCTCCATCCTCCATTCCAGCCTCTAAATGGCGCTCTGTCCCTTTGGTGGCTTGCCCTGTGCCCATATGGCACATTATGCCCACATATGGGGTATTTTCGTAATCAGGGGAAACTACCTTACAAGTTTTGTGTTAATTTTCTTTTTTAACCCCTTGTGGAAATGGAAAAAATCAAGGCTAGACC
Organism: Dendropsophus ebraccatus; assembly: GCF_027789765.1. Lineage (NCBI taxonomy): Eukaryota > Metazoa > Chordata > Amphibia > Anura > Hylidae > Dendropsophus > Dendropsophus ebraccatus. Next base: position 118,496,324 of record NC_091456.1, on the reverse strand, counting down.
AACATTTAGTGTAATTTTTGTAAAATTTTTACTCTAAATCATTAATCTTGTCATGATTTTTTCATTTTCACAAGGGGCTAAAAGATAAAAAAAAACACTAAGGGCCACATGTATCATCCGGCGGACGGATGATTTTTGGCGGAAAGTGCCGATTTGCGTATTATTTTATACGCAAATGGCCGATTTGCGAATAAAATAATCGCAAATCGGCACTTTCCGCCGAGTACGCCAGGGGGCGGAAAGGGGGCGGAAAGTAGGCGGGAAGTGGGCGGAACGGAGGGCGCGGACTCAGAGTCCGTGCGATTTATCATCCGTTCCGCCCAATTCTACGCCGAAAACCTACTCCAGTCCTCAGCTGGCGTAGGTTTTCGGCGGTGCGCACCGGCGCGCACAGGATTTATGTACAGGCAGTCCGCCTCTACATAAATCCCCGTACCGCCGGAGCTGCGGGGGCATTTTTAAGTCCGGCGTAAAAAACGCCGGACTTAATAAATGCCTCCCTAAATGTGTAGAGCAATTTCCCCTGAGTACGGAAATACCCCACATGTGGACATAAAGCGCCATGCGGGTGCAGGGTAAGCCTCCGAACGGAAGGATCGCCATTTCGTTTTTGAAGGCTGGATTTGGATGGAATGGATTTTAAGGGGCCATGTTGCATTCAAAAGGCCTCTGTGTTGCCAAGACAGTTGAAACCCCCCACAAGTGACCCCAATATGGAAACTACACCCCTCAAGGAATGTAACAAGGGGTGTAGTGAGCATATGGACCCCACTGGTGACGGGCACAAATGTGGAACAATGTGGCGTGAAAATGAAATATTACATTTTTTACACTATAATGTTGGTTTAGCCTTGAATTTATCATTTTCACAAGGGGTTAAAAGAGAAAAAAACACACAATATGTGTAGAGCAATTTCCCCCGAGTCCGTAAATACCCCACATGTGGACATAAAGCGCCATGTGGGCGCAGGGCAAGCCTCCGAAGGGAAGGAGCGCCATTTGGATTTTGGAGGTTGGATTTGGCTAGAATGGATGATGAACGCCATGTCGCATTTACAGAGCCCTCGTGCTGCCAAAACACTGGAAACCCCCCACAAGTGACCCCATTATGGAAACTACACCCCTCAAGGAATCTAACAAGGGGTGCAGTGAGGATATGGACCCCTTGATGACGGGCACATTTGTGCCATGAAAGTGAAAAAATGAAATTTTTTACTTTTACGTCACATTGTTCCACATTTGTGCCCGTCACCAGTGGGGTCCATATGCTCACTGTGCCCCTTGTTAGATTCCTTGAGGGGTGTACTTTCCAGAATGGGGTCACTTGTGGGGGGGGTTTCCAGTGTCTTGGCAGCACGAGGGCTCTGTAAATGCGACATGGCCCTTGAAATCCTTTCCAGTGAAATTCAGCTTCCAAAAGCCAATTGGCGCTCCTTCCCTTTGGAGGCTCGTCCTGTGCCCGCTTGGCACTTTATCGCCACATGTGGGGTATTTCTGTACTCGGGAGAAACTGCGCTACACATTTTGTGTCTTTTTTTTCCTCTTATCCCTTTAAGAACAACGTTTTAGTGTAAAAAATAAATTTTTATTTTTTCACGCCATATTGTTCGGAAAATCTGTGAAGCACCTGTGGGGTCCAAATGCTCACCGCACCCCTTGTTACATTCCTTGATGGGTGTAGTTTTCTAAATGGTGTCCCTTTAAGGGTGTTTTTTAGGTTTTGGCACCCCAGAGCCTCTGCCAACCTGAAGTGGTACAGTCAGAAATGACCAAATATAACGGAGGCGTTGAAATTCACTAGGCGCTCCTTTGTATCTGAGGCTTGTGGTTGCGTCAAATAGCGCAATAGGGCCACATATGGGGTATTTCTATAAACTGCAGAAACGGGGCAATAATTATTGGGGTGCATTTCTCTGGTAATATGTTTATAATTATGAAAAATATTGGATTACAATAAAATCTCTGCACAGAAAATTTAAATTTTCAAGTTTCTTACACACTTAGCTTTTATTTCTGTGACTCCCCTAAAGGGTTAAAACACTTTCTGGATATGCTTTTGCAGAGTGTGGGGGGTGCAGTTTCTGAAATGGGGTGCTTTGTGGGGCTTTCTAACATACAGGCCCCTCAAATACACTTTAAACCTGAACAGGTCCCTAAAAATATCTGATTTTGAAATTTTACAGAAAATTTGGAAATTTGCTGCTAATGTTTTAAGCTTCCTATTGTCTAAAAAAAATTTAAGATCATTTAATAAATGCCGCCAACATAAAGTAGACATGTTGCTAATGCTATTTAATATATAATTTATGTGGTATAACCACTTTCTGTATACGCAAAAAAGTTTCAAAGTTGGAAAAATGCATTTTTTCACATTATTTGGTTTTTTTTCATAAAGATTTGTTATGATTATCGACTCCAATTTACCAGAAATGTAAAGTACAATATACGAACTGGAGAGAATGGAACCGCTGCACATCCTATCTATGGCTGATACTAATGCCGCTAGGCCTATATTAAAAATCAACACCAGAGTGTCTGTATATGAATTGATCAAGCCATATTGCCCCGTGTACCACCGCGCAGGTCCTCGGGTCCACACGGGTCCCTATGCTAACTCCACACCGTGTCGGTCAGCGACCGCCAACCCCGCAAAGCGTGCACGTGCAGGGAAGGGAGGCCATGGAACGGCCCTGCAACCCCAATGTCACAGGACCAGACCCAAAAAGCCCCACCAAAACCCAGCCAGCACCACCGGCGGGGAAGGCTTCCCCCAAACGACACAAGTATGGATATGGTATTACACTTACCATTGCTGCTCTCACAGAATGGGGAAAACATAGGGTCCAGACATGTGAGCACAGGCATATCCTGCTAATTTTGGTCATGTGGGTCTTATAAAGGAGTGGCATGGGGGGTGGGTCTGGTCCTGTGGCATGGGGGTTGCAGGGCCGTTCCATGGCCTCCCTTCCCTGACTGTGCACGCCTGCGGGGGTGGTGGTCACTGACCGGCACAGTGTGGACTTAGTGTAGGGACCCATGTGTATCAGATACCTGCACGAGGTACATGGGGCAGTGTGGCTTGATCAATTCACATACAGAATTCTGATGTTTTTTATGCAGCCGAGAGGTACTAGTATCAGCCATAGGTGTGAGGTGCAGCACTCTTTTTCTTACCTGAACCATATTTTGTTTCTCTCTTTTCTCCGTGTTTTGCACTCCTCCTGGTAAGACCCACATGACCGCAATTAGCAGGAGACACCTGAGTGCTCATGGTTTTAATCCCTCCTGTCTGTCCCATTCTATCTGTGATAGCTATGGTGAGTGCAATACCTTATCCAGACTTGTGCTGTTTGGGGGCAGCTTCCTCCGCCGGCGGTGCTGGCTGGGTTTTGGTGTGGCATTTTTGGGTCTGGTCCTGTGGCATGGGGGTTGCAGGGCCGTTCCATGAGCTCCCTTCCCTGACTGTGCACGCCTGCGGGGGTGGTGGTCACTGACCGGCACAGTGTGGACTTAGTGTAGGGACCCATGTGTATCAGATACCTGCACGAGGTACATGGGGCAGTGTGGCTTGATCAATTCACATACAGAATTCTGATGTTTTTTATGCAGCCGAGAGGTACTAGTATCAGCCATAGGTGTGAGGTGCAGCACTCTTTTTCTTACCTGAACCGTATTTTGTTTCTCTCTTTTCTCCGTGTTTTGCACTCCTCCTGGTAAGACCCACATGACCGCAATTAGCAGGAGACACCTGAGTGCTCATGGTTTTAATCCCTCCTGTCTGTCCCATTCTATCTGTGATAGCTATGGTGAGTGCAATACCTTATCCAGACTTGTGCTGTTTGGGGGCAGCTTCCTCCGCCGGCGGTGCTGGCTGGGTTTTGGTGTGGCATTTTTGGGTCTGGTCCTGTGGCATGGGGGTTGCAGGGCCGTTCCATGAGCTCCCTTCCCTGACTGTGCACGCCTGCGGGGGTGGTGGTCACTGACCGGCACAGTGTGGACTTAGTGTAGGGACCCATGTGTATCAGATACCTGCACGAGGTACATGGGGCAGTGTGGCTTGATCAATTCACATACAGAATTCTGATGTTTTTTATGCAGCCGAGAGGTACTAGTATCAGCCATAGGTGTGAGGTGCAGCACTCTTTTTCTTACCTGAACCGTATTTTGTTTCTCTCTTTTCTCCGTGTTTTGCACTCCTCCTGGTAAGACCCACATGACCGCAATTAGCAGGAGACACCTGAGTGCTCATGGTTTTAATCCCTCCTGTCTGTCCCATTCTATCTGTGATAGCTATGGTGAGTGCAATACCTTATCTAGACTTGTGCTGTTTGGGGGCAGCTTCCTCCGCCGGCGGTGCTGGCTGGGTTTTGGTGTGGCATTTTTGGGTCTGGTCCTGTGGCATGGGGGTTGCAGGGCCGTTCCATGGCCTCCCTTCCCTGACTGTGCACGCCTGCGGGGGTGGTGGTCACTGACCGGCACAGTGTGGACTTAGTGTAGGGACCCATGTGTATCAGATACCTGCACGAGGTACATGGGGCAGTGTGGCTTGATCAATTCACATACAGAATTCTGATGTTTTTTATGCAGCCGAGAGGTACTAGTATCAGCCATAGGTGTGAGGTGCAGCACTCTTTTTCTTACCTGAACCGTATTTTGTTTCTCTCTTTTCTCCGTGTTTTGCACTCCTCCTGGTAAGACCCACATGACCGCAATTAGCAGGAGACACCTGAGTGCTCATGGTTTTAATCCCTCCTGTCTGTCCCATTCTATCTGTGATAGCTATGGTGAGTGCAATACCTTATCCAGACTTGTGCTGTTTGGGGGCAGCTTCCTCCGCCGGCGGTGCTGGCTGGGTTTTGGTGTGGCATTTTTGGGTCTGGTCCTGTGGCATGGGGGTTGCAGGGCCGTTCCATGGCCTCCCTTCCCTGACTGTGCACGCCTGCGGGGGTGGTGGTCACTGACCGGCACAGTGTGGACTTAGTGTAGGGACCCATGTGTATCAGATACCTGCACGAGGTACATGGGGCAGTGTGGCTTGATCAATTCACATACAGAATTCTGATGTTTTTTATGCAGCCGAGAGGTACTAGTATCAGCCATAGGTGTGAGGTGCAGCACTCTTTTTCTTACCTGAACCGTAAAGTACAATATGTCACGAGAAAACAATCTCAGAATCAGCCGGATAGGTAAAAGCATCCCGAAGTTATTAATGAATAAAGTGACACTGGTCATATTCATAAAATTTGTCTCTGTCATTAAGGCCATTTCAGGCTCTGTCCTTAAGGGGTTAAAGGTTGTGTTCACACATAACAGCTTCATAGCAGCATTCAATAGCAGCACTAGCAGCTCCACAGCCTCTCTGCATTATTTAATAGCAATACTATGATAAGGAGCATACCAGGTGTACTCAATTCACAACTACTAATCCTAAGGGCCCTTTTACACTGAAAGATTATCTGACAGATTATCTGCCAAAGATTTGAAGCCAAAACCAGGAATGGATTTGAAAAGAGGAGAAATCTCAGGCTTTCCTATATTACCTGCTCTCTGTTTATAGTCCATTCCTGGCTTTGGCTTCAAATCTTTGGCAGATAATCTGTCAGATAATCTTTCCGTGTAAAAGGGCCCTAAGGCTGCAATCACACATAGCAGATCTATAGCTTCACTGCATCATTCAACAGCAGTACTAGAGTAAGGAATAAAACATAAGATGTACTCAAAACACAACTCTAAGATTATGTTCACCATTGCCATTACATAGCTTCAGTACTAGCGCAACAAATTAGTGACCAGGTGTACTAAAACACACACATAGCAACTCTAAGGATGCGTATACACCTAACAGCTTCACTGCATTATTGCATAATAGCACTAGGGTAAGGAACACACCAGGTGTGCTCAAAGGACAACTAGTAATCTTGCATTCGCACCACAGTTCCATAACTTAACTGCATCATTTAAAAGCAGTATTGGAGTAAGGAATCAGATATACTCCATATACAGCTGAAAGACTATGTTCACACAATGCTTGTACTAAATACACAAATAGTAACTCTGAGGTTGTGTATACACCTAGCAACTCAGCTTTACTGCATTATTAATCAGTAGTACTATGCTGCGTTTACACGTGACGATAATTGGCCCGATCGTACGATTAACGATGTCGGAGTAACGTTTTTTCTTTCATAACGAGCAGCGTTTAGACGGTACGATATATCGTACGGAAAATTCGTTGTGCGATCGTTTTGTGAACGCTTAAGCCTATCTCACAAATTGGTTAAATCGGCGAAAGACTGTTCACACGGAACGATTTGCGAATTTTTTGCGAACGACGAACGACGATTTGATAACATGTTGAAAGATCAAAATGCGCGATGTATCGTTCGTCGTATGATCGTTCGCTGCGTTTACATGTACGATTATCGTTCGAATTCGATCGTTATCGCGCAAATTTGTATGATAATCGTTACGTGTAAACGCACCATAAGTAGCATACCAGGTATACTACTAGTATTCTTAACCCCTAGACGACCCAGGGCGTATACTTACGCCATGGAAGTCTGTCCCCAGATGACCTAGGGCGTAACTGTACGCCCTGGGTGTTTCTCCCGCTATGAAGCGTGCTCCGGAGCGGAGCGCGCTTCATAGCAGGTGGGGGCCGGCTGCAATCAGCAGCCGGGACCTCACGGTAATGACACGCTGCAGGGATCGCGCTGCCGCGTGTCATTAACTCCTTAAACGCCGCGATCGCGACCGCGGCGTTTAAGTGTAAGTGACAGGGGGAGTCCCCTGTCACTTACCGATCGGGACCCCCGCAGTGTGACTGCGGGGGTCCCGATCGGTAAAACGGACTGCCGGAGGTCTCTCACCTTCCTCCGTGCGGTCCGATCGGCGATCTGCTACACTGAGCCTGCACAGGCAGGCTCAATGAGCAGATCGCCGATAACACTGATCAATGCTATGCCTATGGCATAGCATTCATCAGTGTAGAAATCAAACTAATGTATGTACAAGTCCCCCAAAGGGACTTCAAATGTGTAAAAAAAAAAAAGTTAAAAACACTAACACACTACCCCAAAACCCCTCCCCCAATAAAAGTTGAAATCACCCCCCTTTCCCATTATATAAATAAAACATATAAAAATAAATAAACAAATAAACATATAATATACCGTAGCGTGCGTAATTGTCCAATCTATTAAAATATAACAAGCGTCATTGCGAACGGTAAATGGCGTACACGAAAAGAGGGAAAAAAGTGCGCGGATTACCGATTTTATGTTACATTATATATTAAAAAAAAATAATAAAAAGTGATCAAAACGTCCGATCTTCACAAATATGGTATTAATAAAAACTAGAGATCATGCCGGGAAAAATGACACCCCATACAGCCCCGTAGGTGAAAAAATAAAACCGTTATAAGCGTCACAATAGGCCCATTTTATTTATAATTAATTGCCAAAAAAAAAGGATTTCATTTAAAAAAAATATATAACATTAGAGAATCTGCGTAAACCTGCATATGGTTGTGTTCGGGCTGACCTATAGAATAAAAGTATCATGTCGCTGTTACCGTATAGTGCATTACGTAGACACAGGAACCCCCCAAACGTTACCATATTGCATTCTTTTTTGCGATTTCACCAATTTATATCTTCATAAATAATATATTTGGGATTCCGTCATACATGTTATGGTAAAATGAATGACGCCATTACACAGTACAACTATTCCTGTAACAAATAAGCCCTTACATGGCTTGTAGATAGAAAACTGAAAGTGCTAGAGCTCTTAGAAGGGGGGGAGGGAAAAACGGAAACACTAAGATCAAAATTTGCGCGGTCCACTGGGTCATTTTGGGCCTGGTCCTCAAAGGGTTAAAGAGAACCAATCATGGGCGAAAATGAATTTTTTTTTATTCCCTAATTAGATGTAAATCCTAATTTTAACAATATTTGTAAATATAATTAATTAATTTTAAAGCTGCTTTTTTTAAATATTTCTGTTTTACTTTCCTGCCTCGCGCCGGCTCTTTTGAAATGAGCCGGCGCGAGACAGGAAACTCCCGTCATGCAGAGCGGCAGCAAGGCCGGTGGGGGCCCGCCATCTTGATGACGTCACTTGCGTTCCACCGCTGGAACGCAAGTCACAACTTCAAGATGGCGCCCCCCCCCGGCCTAGCTACACCAAACAAGCGGATTAGGTAAAGACTGTAAAGGCAGTCTGTATCTTCATGAACCTACTACTCTGTGCCGGTGCAGCAGGGCCGGCGCCGCCATCTTGATTACGTCTTTGCGTTCCACCGCTGGAACGCAAGTTACGTCATCAAGATGGCGGCGCCGGCCTTGCTGCACAGAACAGAGGATTAGATAAAGTAGAAGATACAGACTGTAAAGACAGTCTGTATCTTCATAAATAGACTTCATGAAGATACAGACTGCCTTTACAGTCTGTATCTTCTACTTTACCTAATCATCTGTTTCTGTGCAAGCAAGGCCAGGCGCCGCCATCTTGATGACGCAACTTGCGTTCCAACGGTGGATCGCAAATGACGTCATCAAGATGGCGGCGCCCGGCCTTGCTTACACAGATACGAAAGAGTAGGTAAGGCATAAGATACAGACTGCAAAGGCAGTCTGTATCTTCATAGATAGACTTAGGGAAAGATATACTTTAATATTAGGGACAGTGAAATTTAGATGATAGGTTCTCTTTAAGGCCACATAATTTCACTACATTCTTTAATATGAGTACTAGAGTAATAAATGAGACATCAGATGTACTCAATACACAACTCAAAATTTTTGTTCACACATTGCATCTACTAAACACACAAATAGCAACTGTAAACTGAGCTCATAAACAGTGGTTTCATAACTTCACTGTAGCATTAAAAGCAGTACTAAATCTTAAAGTTGTAGTACTTAATATCACAGTATTGTTACATAGCTTAACAGAACAGGTAGTTCATAAAAAGCATGAACCTAATAGGCTAAATATCTAATGAAAAATATATATCCATTAAAGGGAACCTGTCACCCCCCGTACCGGGGTGACAGGTTCCTGACCCCCCGTTAGAGACCCCTATACCTACCTCATCCCGCCGGGTCCCGCTTCTGGATTCGGTCGGGTCCCGGAGATCTCAGCCGCTGCAGCCCGGCGCGCGCGCTGAGAGATGAGTCCAACACCCATAGAGAATGACAGGAGAGTCCAGCGCTCCGTCATTCTCTATGAGCGTTGGACTCATCTGTCAGCGCGCGCGCCGGGCTGCAGCGGCTGAGATCTCCGGGACCCGATCGAATCCAGAAGCGGGACCCGGCGGGATGAGGTAAGTATAGGGGTCTCTAACGGGGGTCGGGAGCCTGTCACCCCGGCACGGGGGGTGACAGGTTCCCTTTAACATCAGACAAGCCTCCTGCAACACAGGTCAGGCTTCCAATAGACAGTCTCCTAGGACAGGAGTATCCTGTCTGAGCAGCACCATTGGCAGCGTTGTTCGCATGCAGCTCAGATGTGAACAGTGCCATAGTCTTGCTGACAAGGACGTAGAAACTGAGCATTCCACTGTGATAGCAGCGGGGAGAAAAAAAAAGTAAATATACATAAAATTCGCTTCTCCACGTGCCATGTGGAAAAGAACTACTATTGGAAAGAGAGCAGAAAACTACACATGTATGTTTCCCTCTCTTCCACCTGTCACAGAAACACCAGACTAGGCTGGGCTCTCACAGGTGGGGCAATCAAGTTTCCAACTGCTCCACCATCTGTCTTAGGGCACTTTCACACAGAAAGACCACCCGACAGACCATCCGCCAAAAACCCGAAGCCAAAGCCAGGAACAGAATCGAAAAGAGGAGAAATCTCAGGCTTTCCTTTATGACTTGATCTCTGTTTATAGTCCGTTCCCGGCCCCGGCCTCAAATCCCCGGCAGACAATCTGCCAGACAATCCCCCTGTGCAAAAGGGCCCCTACCATTGCAGGAAAACAGAATCTCCACCCCCTGTTTGTACTGGGGAGGAAAGCCTCCTTTACTAGAGACTTTCTGTAACAATGTGTCTAGTACAGGCCCAAATAGGAAATCACCCATACATGGGATAGAACACAATTCCCCTTTGAGGTAACATCCCCCTTTAGGGCCCTCAATCATATGGCTTATAGGGGTCTAGCATAGTTATCACCAGGTGGTGTCTTGCAATCAGCACACGTTATGATGTTTTTCAGTTGCAGCTTTTCTCGAGGATTTATCAGATACACAAAGAACCTCTATTTGAATGTATGAGATACGCTCACCAAATGTAGGGTCTCAACATCACATAGGTACCATGCTGAAGGTCCTGGATGATCATTCATGGCGTCCATTTGCTCCTTTGTCTGCAGAGACTGCTTGCTGACAGACTGGAGTTGCTCCACTAACTAGTGGCTCTTAGCTGGCTGGTGGGTAGTCTTGGTTTCCCCGGACGCTGGGAGATATGGACAATGTGCTGGGGATCCACCTGGCTTTATTAAAGTTCCTGGGCCTATGCCGAACTCCGCATCACGCCGGATGCGACATGGCCCGGCATCCACACACCGAGCCAGAAAGCTGGGGAACAGAACATGGCCTTCTCGAATCCACAGCCACCCGAATCCCCACCCCACCTGCGGAACCAGCCGCAGCAACAGGGGAACAGATCCGGGTAGCTGCAGGAGGAACACTGCACAGTCCAGACTGCCACCAGACTACAGGCTGCTGTCCGAAGACAGTCTTCTGCCCTCAGGGAGCCCCAGGGCTGGAGTGGGACTGAAAATCGGCCCTGGCATTTCAAAGCACACAGGCCCACTTACCGAACGTGGGTCGTATATGCATAATCTATGCAGAGTCCACCAGACAAAGATTATAGGCTCTTAGCTCCAGCACCATCATCACCTCTATACAAACTCCCTATCTGTTTTGTTCCACGCTGTTACAGCGCCCACGTAATGCCCCTTGTAGTATTTAGAGCCAGGTTCCCTCTATGTAATAGAAAGCCCCCCTGTGGTCTAGTAATCTAAGGAGCATAATGGTGGGTGTGGTAGTGGTCTGGGGGCATAATGATGGGTAAATTAGTGGTCTGGGGGCATAATGGTGGGTGTAGTAGTGGTCTAAGGAGCATAATGGTGGGTGTAGTAGTGGTCTAAGGAGCATAATGGTGGGTGTAGTAGTGGTCTTAGGAGCATAATGGTGGGTGTAGTAGTGGTCTGGGGGCATAATGGTGGGTATAGTAGTGGTCTGGGGGCATAATGATGGGTGTAGTAGTGGTCTGGGGGCATAATGGTGGGTGTAGAAGTGGTCTGGGGGCATAATGGTGGGTGTAGTGGTGGTCTGGGGGCATAATGGTGGGTGTAGTAGTGGTCTAAGGAGCATAATGGTGGATGTAGTAGTGGTCTGGGGGGCATAATGGTGGGTGTAGTAATGGTCTTAGGAGCATAATGGTGGGTGTAGTAGTGGTCTGGGGGCATAATGGTGGGTATAGTAGTGGTCTGGGGGCATAATGATGGGTGTAGTAGTGGTCTGGGGGCATAATGGTGGGTGTAGTAGTGGTTTGGGGGCATAATGGTCGATGTAGTGGTGGTTTGGGGGCATAATGGTGGGTGTAGTAGTGGTCTAAGGAGCATAATGGTGGATGTAGTAGTGGTCTAAGGAGCATAATGGTGGATGTAGTAGTGGTCTGGGGGCATAATGGTGGGTGTAGTAGTGGTCTGGGGGCATAATGGTGGGTGTAGTAGTGCTGTGGGGGCATAATGATGGGTGTAGTAGTGGTCTGGGGGCATAATGGTGGGTGTGGTAGTGGTCTGGGGGCATAATAGTGGGTGTAGTAGTGGTCTGGGGGCATAATGGTGGGTGTAGTAGTGGTCTGGGGGCATAATGGTGGGTGTAGTAGTGGTCGTGGGGCATAATGATGGGTGTAGTAGTGGTCTGGGGGCATAATGGTGGGTGTAGTAGTGGTCTGGGGGCATAATGGTGGGTGTAGAAGTGGTCTGAGGGCATAATGGTGGGTGAAGTAGTGGTGTGGGGCATAATGGAAGGTGTAGTAGTGGTCTGGGGGCATAATGGTGGATGTAGTAGTGGTCTGGGAGCATAATGGTGGGTGTAGTAGTAGTCTAAGGAGCATAATGGTGGGTGTAGTAGTGGTCTGTGGGGATAATGGTGGGTGAAGTAGTGGTGTGGGGCATAATGGTGGGTGAAGTAGTGGTGTGGGGATAATGGTGGGTGTAGTAGTGGTCTGGGGGGATAATGGTGGGTGAAGTAGTGGTGTGGGGCATAATCGTGGGTGTAGTAGTGGTCTGGGGGCATAATGGTGGGTGTAGTAGTGGTCTAAGGAGCATAATGGTGGGTGTAGTAGTGGTCTAAGGCATACCTCCCAACTTTTGTTTGGAGGAAAGAGGGACAGTCACGGCAATGTGCCACGCCCCTATGGCCACGCCCCCATAGCCACGCCCGCATTAACTATTACCATTATATAGGAAACAAATATTCCCACCAGATCTTCACCGCATAGTGACTTATCCCCCCCATACTATTACTGCATAACATCCACTATACACAGAGCAGTACTCCCCCTCAGCACTGACCATATAGCGGTAGATTAGACTGTACACCTGCAGACCTTATAGGTGATTATAGTGCAGTTATTCAGTGACTCACAGGGGACGTCTTCTCTTGTTGATCACTTTTGTGGTTCTTCGCCATCATGCACGGCCATCTTGAAAACCTCTCGGCCATCTGTGAGACAAACATTTTAGGCTCCTGTCTCCAGTATCATCCTCATCTGCTTCACAGTAACTCTCTGTGCCCCCATATGGTACAGACCCCTCTGTGCCTCCATATCTCATTGTAATAATCCCCATCTCCCCATAGAACACAATATAGTAACCCACCTCCCCCTAGGACACACTGTAGTAACCCCCCTCCCCAGTTAATCCTACTGTAGTTACCCCCCTCCCCAGTTAATTCTACTGTAGTAATCCCCCTCCCCAGTTAATCCTATGATAGTAATCCCCCTCCCCAGTTAATCCTATGATAGTAATCCCCCTCCCCAGTTAATCCTATGGTAGTAATCCCCCTCCCCAGTTAATCCTATGGTAGTAATCCCCCTCCCCAGTTAATCCTATGATAGTAATCCCCCTCCCCAGTTAATCCTATGATAGTAATCCCCCTCCCCAGTTAATCCTATGATAGTAATCCCCCTCCCCAGTTAATCCTATGATAGTAATCCCCCTCCCCAGTTAATCCTATGATAGTAATCCCCCTCCCCAGTTAATCCTATGATAGTAATCCCCCTCCCCCAGTTAATTCTATTGTAGTAATCCCCCTCCCCAGTTAATCCCCCTGTAGTAATCCCCCTCCCCAGTTAATCCTATGATAGTAATCCCCCTCCCCAGTTAATCCTATGGTAGTAATCCCCCTCCCCAGTTAATCCTATGATAGTAATCCCCCTCCCCAGTTAATCCCACTGTAGTAATCCCCCTCCCCAGTTAATCCCCCTGTAGTAATCCCCCTCCCCAGTTAATCCTATGATAGTAATCCCCCTCCCCAGTTAATCCTATGATAGTAATCCCCCTGTAGTAATCCCCCTCCCCAGTTAATTCTATTGTAGTAATCCCCCTCCCCAGTTAATCCTATGGTAGTAATTCCCCTCCCCAGTTAATCCTATGGTAGTAATCCCCCTCCCCAGTTAATTCTATTGTAGTAATCCCCCTCCCCAGTTAATAATATGGTAATAATCCCCCTCCCCAGTTAATCCTATAATTGTAATCTCAGTTCATCCCAATGTAGTAATCCCACTGCAGACCCATCCCTGACAGAAAATAATAAAAACTACATATACTCACCTAGTCAGGAGCAGTCAGATCCCAGCTGGCTGTCTGTCTTCTCCCAGCTGGTCACAGGTCAGGGACACTGCAGGAGAGAGGCAGCCTGACACACAGCTCCAGCCCCGCGGTATCTGCTTTCTTTTCTCCGACCTGTCCCTGACCTGCGACGTCACCAGCAGCAGCCACGGCAGCCTGTAGGAGACGGACAGGAGAGAAGAGGAGAGAAGAGGAATGCAGGTACCGCGCGGGGCTGGAGCAGAGAGCTTCCGGGGCAGCAGCTGAGCTGTGTGTGAGGCCGGCAGTCTGCTCCACAAGCTCCCTGCTTATGCAAACCGCGTCCCTGAAGCCATTTGACACTGTCAGCAGCCGCAGGAGCCGCTCACACTGTCAGATGGCTTCAGGGACGCCTGCGGGACACAGGGGAACCTTCCCGGGACAGCGGGACATCACCTCCAAATCGGGACCGTCCCGCTGAAATCGGGACGGTTGGGAGGTATGGTCTAAGGAGCATATTGGTAGGTGTAGTAGTGGTCTGGGGGCATAATGGTGGGTGTAGTATTGGTCTAAGGAGCATAATGATGGGTGTAGTAGTGGTCTAAGGAGCATATTGGTGGGTGTAGTAGTGGTCTGGGGGCATAATGGTGGGTGTAGTAGTGGTCTGGGGCAGGGGCGTAGCTAGGGGTTCAGTCTAGGGGGGGCGAGCAAGTCTGAGTGGGCCCCAGACCGATTATGTTACCCAAAGGGAACCTCACTTGACAACAATGCTTTCTAAATAATAAAGGGTATATTCTGCTCCATTACTCATAGTGAATTAAGATTAAGAGCAGTGTTAGAGGCTTCTACATTTACATATATAGACACATAAAATGAAAGAGGTTCTTCAGGATAAGAAAAACATGATTGCTCTCTTCTAGAAAAAAACACCACCCCTGTCTTTAGTGTGTGTGTGTGTGTGTGTGTGTGTGTGTGTGTGTGTGTGTGTGTGTGTGTGTGGTATTGAAGCTCAGTTGCTTTCCACATGTCCCACACTGTTTTCCACATGATCAGCTCCCCCTGTTTCCACATGTCCAGCTCCCTCTGTTTTCACATGTCCAGCTCCCCCAGTTTTCCACATGTCCCGCTCCCCCTGTTTCCACATGTCCAGCTCCCTCTGTTTCCACATGTCCAGCTCCCCCTGTTTCCACATGTCCAGCTCCTTCAGTTTTCCACATGTCCAGCTCCCCCAGTTTTCCACATGTCCAGCTGCCCCAGTTTCCCACATGTCCAGCTCCCCCAGTTTTCCACATGTCCAGCTCCCCCAGTTTCCACATGTCCAGCTCCCCCAGTTTTCCACATGTCCAGCTCCCCCTGTTTCCACATGTCCAGCTCCCTCTGTTTCCACATGTCGAGCTCCCCCTGTTTCCACATGTCCAGCTCCTTCAGTTTTCTACATGTCCAGCTCCCCCAGTTTTCCACATGTCCAGCTGCCCCAGTTTCCCACATGTCCAGCTCCCCCAGTTTTCCACATGTCCAGCTCCCCCAGTTTTCCACATGTCCAGCTCCCCAGTTTTCCACATGTCCAGCTCCCCCTGTTTCCACATGTCCAGCTCCCCCAGTTTCCACATGTCCAGCTCCCTCTGTTTCCACATGTCCAGCTCCCCCAGTTTTCCACATGTCCAGCTCCCCCTGTTTCCACATGTCCAGCTCCCTCTGTTTCCACATGTCGAGCTCCCCCTGTTTCCACATGTCCAGCTCCTTCAGTTTTCCACATGTCCAGCTCCCCCAGTTTTCCACATGTCCAGCTGCCCCAGTTTCCCACATGTCCAGCTCCCCCAGTTTTCCACATGTCCAGCTCCCCAGTTTTCCACATGTCCAGCTCCCCCTGTTTCCACATGTCCAGCTCCCTCTGTTTCCACATGTCCAGCTCCCCCTGTTTCCACATATCCAGCTCCTTCAGTTTTCCACATGTCCAGATCCCCCTGTTTCCACAAGTCCAGCTCCCTCTGTTTCCACATGTCCAGCTCCCCCTGTTTCCACATGTACAGCTCCCCCTGTTTCCACATGTCCAGCTCCCCCTGTTTTCCACATGTCCAGCTCCCCCAGTTTTCCACATGTCCAGCTCCCCCAGTTTTCCACATGTCCAGCTCCCCCTGTTTCCACATGTCCAGCTCCCCCAGTTTTCCACATGTCCAGCTCCCCCTGTTTCCACATGTCCAGCTCCCCCAGTTTTCCACATGTCCAGCTCCCCCTGTTTCCACATGTCCAGCACCTCCCCCCCCCCCTGTTTTCCACATGTCCAGCACCTCCCGCGCCCCCCCCCCCCCCCCCCTGTTTTCCACATGTCCAGGTCAGCCTTCCCCTGTTTATCAGCTGGGTTGTCTGTCCCTGTGTGCAGCAGCAGCAGTCATAGGCGGCCGTCCGGCTCTGACCTGGTGCGAGCGCGGGAGACGGAACAGCGCGGCGCCAGAGGTGATTGACAGGTGGGTGGGCCAGGGCGGCGCACGTACCAGCAGCGGTGCGCTGAGGCCGTACACAACCTCAGTTCACTCACTGCACTCACCCATCCGATGGCAGGTGATGGCGGGCGGCGGCGGGCATCGGCATCACATTATAATGGGGGCGGCAGCAGCAGCAGTCATAGGCGGCCGTCCGGCACTGACCTGGTGCGAGCGCGGGAGATGGAACAGCGTGGCACCAGAGGTGATTGATAGGTGGGTGGGCCAGGGCGGCGCACGTACCCGCAGCGGTGCGCTGAGGCCGTACGCAACCTCAGTGCACCTGATCAGGTTAAGATGGCGGCGGGAGGGGGCTGTGGCTGCACTCACCCATCCAATGGCGGGCGATGGCGGGCGGCGGCGGGCAGCGGCGTAAAAAATCTCTGGAGATCACAGTGGGCCCCTGCCAGAGTGGGCCCGGGGGCGGCCGCCCCCCCTGCCCCCATCAAATTTCGCTACTGGTCTGGGGGCATAATGGTGGGTGTAGAAAGGGGTCTGGGGGCATAATGATGGGTGTAGTAGTGGTCTGGGGGCATAATGGTGGGTGTAGTAGTGGTCTGGGGACATAATGATGGGTGTAGTAGTGGTCTGGGGGCATAATGGTGGATGTAGTAGTGGTCTGGGGGGCATAATGGTGGGTGTAGTAGTGATCTGGGGACATAATGGTGGGTGAAGTAGTGGTCTGGGGGCATAATGGTGGGTGTAGTAGTGTTCTGGGGACATAATGGTGGGTGTAGTAGTGATCTGCGGACATAAAGGTGGATGTAGTAGTGGTCGGGGGGGCATAATGGTGGGTGTAGTAGTGATCTGGGGACATAATGGTGGGTGTAGTAGTGGTCTGGGGACATAATGGTGGGTGTAGTAGTGCTTTAAGGAGCATAATGGTGGGTGTAGTAGTGGTCTGGGGGCATAATGGTGGGTGTAGTAGTGGTCTGAGGGCATAATGGTGGGTGTAGTAGTGGTCTGGGGGCATAATGGTGGGTATAGTAGTGGTCTGGGGGCATAATGGTGGGTGTAGTAGTGGTCTGGGGGCATAATGGTGGGTGTAGTAGTGGTCTGGGGGAATAATGAT
Organism: Dendropsophus ebraccatus; assembly: GCF_027789765.1. Classification (NCBI taxonomy): domain Eukaryota; kingdom Metazoa; phylum Chordata; class Amphibia; order Anura; family Hylidae; genus Dendropsophus; species Dendropsophus ebraccatus. Next base: position 118,478,941 of record NC_091456.1, on the reverse strand, counting down.
GGGTGTAGTAGTGGTCTGGGGGCATAATGGTGGGTGTAGTAGTGGTCTGTGGGTGCGGTAGCTATTTAGTCAGAAGCTATACATAACACCTACCCCGTGCCTCCATTACTCACACACGCTGCTGCTGCTGATGGTTCCTCCCCTGTCCCGACTGCTGCTGCTGACAGGGAGGAGGAGAGTCACACACAGACGCTGCCCCCGTCTCTGGGCCTTCAGTGAGGGAGGTCATGTGACCTCTTCAGGGGAGGTCATGTGATCTCTGCAGGACCCAGAAGTTACATGTAAATGAGCAGGCCCAGCCAATGCCTACTCATTCTGCATGTCAGTGACAGGGCCAGCAGGGGCAGCAGGGGACGGGGCTACCGGGGACAGGAAGAAGAGGAGGCCGCACTGCACTGTGAGTAAGAAAACAGCCTGTAACCTCCTGATACTGCAGGGCCGTGTGATTGGCTGGGTAGCATCAGGAGGTTACAGGAGTTGGGGGAGGAAATAGCCAGGTATGGGGGGGTCCAGACCGGCCCACTGAGGGGGCGGCCCCTCTGGCATTTGCCAGAACTGCCCTATGGCCAGTCCGGGCCTGGGGAGCCCCACTAGGCCATGCAAACGGGGGACCTGCAGCTGTGTGGAAAAGGTATGAAAAACTTCACCCCAAGGATGGGGGCTCTTCACAGACCTCCTACCCGCAGGACAGGAAACCTGAACTGAGGTGTGGAGAGGTGTGTCAGACTTTTATCTTCTCAGGTTTCCTGTCCTGAGGTGGGAGGTCCTCTCCAGGGGTGCTGTCATAGGGCGTCTGTGTAAACAATATTTTGGATAGTCGATTTATATGTTCTGTATGTATGCTTGGTAGAAGGTATGGCATGTCTTGCTAGATGGGAATAAGTATGTGGGCCCCTAGGGACCAAACACAGGGTCCGTCACCGCGCTGATAGACAGCCGGGCAGGTGACGGGCCGTGGGTAAGGGCCACAGAGGCCATGATCTGGTTGTGTCTTCTAACTGTTCTTATGTTCAAATAAAGCCAAAAATCTCTTACTCTTCGTTGAGACCTCTTGGAGCAATGGTTTCAAAGTCGTATATGAATCTAGATTCAGCTCTGGACATAGCTGAAATAAAATCTCCCCCCCTCCAACTTGGTTTGACTGTCTGTATTGCGGCAAATTGGATGCCGGAGATGTCGCAATTGTGGTATTGTTTAAAGTGTGTAGATAACGGATGTTTTTCATTTCCTTTTAGGCTATTGTAGAAATGTTCATGTAAGCGGTTTTAAGTTGTCGCTTTGTGCGTCCAATGTATTGTTTGGAGCATGGACACTGAATGATGTAAATGACACCTTTGGTTTGGCAGGTTAGTAACTCTCGTATATTCCATACATAATTGTTGGAAGTGGAGGTAATGTTTGTTGTTTTCTTGGGGAATTTGGTATGTTTGCAGCATGAGCATATCCCACATCTGAAGAAGCCCTGAGTTGTTAACCAGGTAGATGTTTGTGGTTTCGTTGTGGGGTTTCTGATGGTGGGGGCTACTGTTAGGCCCAAATTCAGAGCTTTGGAGAATACTATTGGAGGTTTCTGGGTTAGTAGGGGTGCTAGTATTTTGTCCTGGCAGAGGATAGGCCAGGTTTTTTGTATTATTTTTATCTTTTTATGGTTTGGGTTGTATGGTAAAATTATTTTGGATGAATTTTCTTTGTCTGTGGATTGTGTGGGTGGTTGAGTTCTCTCTGTGAAGTAGGTGGTTCTGTCTGTGTTGTTGACTTTGTTAAATGCATTGTGTATGGTGATGTCTGGGTATTTTTTGGCTATGAACTGATCTGTAAGAAGGGCTGCTTCTTTGTGAAAAGTATCCTCTGATGTGCAGTTGCGTTTGAGACGTCTGAACTGACTGATAGGAATATTGAGAAGCCACCTGGGGAGATGACAACTGGTGAATAAAATGTAGCTGTTCTTTGCAGTGGGTTTAGTGTATGTGTGACAAGACAACTGGTTATTGGATGCGGTGATGGACAGGTCTAGGAAGTCTATGTGCTGGTTACTGATTTGAGGTTGAAGTCGTTGCTATTGAGTTTGAATATGAAATTTACTAGGTTTGAATTTGATCCTTTCCAAAATGATGTCATCTATGTAACGATTCCAGCATAAAAGATTTGAGTCCAGTGTTAGATAGCGGATGATTCCCAGAAGGCCATAAAGAGGTTTGCGTAGCTAGGTGCGAAGCGTGTCCCTATGGCTGTGCCTGTTATCTGATTGTATTGATTTTTATGAAAAAGAAATAATTATGAGTAAGGATGAAGTGTATAGATTGGAATGTAAATTCAATTTGGTTTGTTGGCATGGGCGTGTGTTCTAGAAAATGTCTGATGGCTGACAGACCTTGTGTATGGTCAATGACTGTGTAGAGGGACTGTACGTCTAGAGTTGCCATGATGTAATCTGGTTGCCATGGGAAGGTTTCTACTAGTTGAACTACTTGGGTGTTGTCTTTGATGTATGATTGTGTGGTTTGTACTAGTGGTTGGAGAAGTTTATCGATGTAGTTCGATAGGTTTGCAGTGAGTGATTGTTTTCCAGATATAATTGGACGACCAGGAGGGTTTATGGGATTCTTGTGTATTTTTGGGATACAGTAAAATACCGGGAGGCGTTTCTGGGTGCCTGTTATGAAGTCGTATTCTTTGGTGTTGATAATCTCTTCTTCTAATGCTGGGTCACATAGTTGTTTGAGTTCTAGTTCATACCGTTCTGTGGGGTCGGATGGTAGTAATCTGTATGTGGATTGGTCCTGTAGTTGTTTAAGACATTCTGCATTGTAATTGTCTGTGTCAAGAATGACTATTTCCCCTCCCTTGTCAGCTGGGCGTATAGTGATGTTATGGTTGGTTTGTAGTTGTTTGATTGCCTGTCTTTCTTTAAATGTAAGGTTATGTTTGTTGTAGTGGGTAGGAAGCTCCCGAATATCTGTTTCAATTGCTTTTTTGAAGGTGATTATTTCGTCACTGGCTTCATTTCTGGGGTAAAACTTAGACTTAAGTGAGCAATTTGTGTGTACATAGATATCTTTTTTGTTGGATAGTTCCACGGGCTTTGTGAGGAAGTATTTAGTAAGGCATAGTTTGCGTATATATTTCTCTATTCCAATGTATGTATCGAACTTATTGAGTGGATTATTTGGGGCAAATTTTAGACCTTTATTTAGAAGGGATATTTGTGGTTTTGTAAGCTCTACCGAACTGAGATTAATGACTGAATTGTCTAATTCGTCTTCCCTACTTTGGGTCTGGGTGGATGTTCTATTGTTTCTGCGTCGTCTGGTTCTCTTGTGTGAGGTCTCTTTCTGGGGGTGGTGGTGTTGCTGGGTGAGTGTTGCTGATGTGTGAGCCAGTGTGGTGTGGGTTTGAATAAGTTGGTGTGTGGCGGTCTGGGTTGGTTGGGGGAGTGTTGGGTGTGTGGGTGGGGAGAGTGATGTCTGTACAGTGGTGGTTGACGGTATGGTTTTGGTTGACGTGGATATGGAGCCTGGTGTGTGTAGGGAACATATGGTCTTGGGTTGTTGGAATGGTGGTGGGAATATCTGTTGGGTTTGCTGTAGGGTGCTTGTGTGCCTTTCCCTAAAATATGCTGTCTAGTGTCTTGCATGAGGGGAGTGTATCTATTATGTGTAGGAATGTGATAAGTGGAGGTGGGTGGGTTGTGTTTTGTGTGATCATGTGTGGGATAGTTGATACTGGAGTGGTTGGTACTGGGGAGGTTGCCAGTTGATTCTCTCGCCATTTTATTTTCTTGGCTTTTCTCTCTATAATCTCTTTTTCAAGTGAATCGAGCTTTTTACATGCACTATCTTGGTATCTTAGAAATTCTTCATTCACTGTATTTTGCTCCTGATGGTCGAGATTTGGTTGTCTAATTGTGTTAGTATTTGTTGTCTCCTTTTGATGATCATTTGTACTAATGCTATGATTGTGCTTTAAAAAAGGAGTCCCACTTATTGCTAAAATCTTCATTGATGAGGTCGTTGGCTGGATATTTGTGGAGTGTTAGACCTTTAGGAAGTATATCTAGTTCTAGATAATGAGTAAGGCTTTTGATTTCTTATTGTTACTTTTATCTTTTGTGTAATATAGTTTCTAGTTCTCTAAATGTTTTGGATAATGTCATATCAATCATGTTTGTTTCTTCCACCTCCACTTATTACATTCCTACACATAGTAGATACACTCCCCTCATGCAAGACACTAGACAGCATATTTTAGGGAAAGGCACAAAAGCACCCTACAGCAAACCCAACAGATATTCCCACCACCATTCCAACAACCCAAGACCATATGTTCCCTACACACACCAGGCTCCATATCCACGTCAATCCAAACCATACCGTCAACCACCACCGTACAGACATCACTCTCCCCACCCACACACCCAACACTCCCCCAACCAACCCAGACCGCCACACACCAACTTATTCAAACCCACACCACACTGGCTCACACATCAGCAACACTCACCCAGCAACACCACCACCCCCAGAAAGAGACCTCACACAAGAGAACCAGACAACGCAGAAACAATAGAACATCCACCCAGACCCAAAGTAGGGAAGACGAATTATACAATTCAGTCATTAATCTCAGTTCGGTAGAGCTTACAAAACCACAAATATCCCTTCTAAATAAAGGTCTAAAATTTGCCCCAAATAATCCACTCAATAAGTTCGATACATACATTGGAATAGAGAAATATATATGCAAACTATGCCTTACTAAATACTTCCTCACAAAGCCCGTGGAACTATCCAACAAAAAAGATATCTATGTACACACAAATTGCTCACTTAAGTCTAAGTTTTACCCCAGAAATGAAGCCAGTGACGAAATAATCACCTTCAAAAAAGCGGTTGAAACAGATATTCGGAAGCTTCCTGCCCACTACAACAAACATAACTTTACATTTAAAGAAAGACAGGCAATCAAACAACTACAAACCAACCATAACATCACCATACGCCCAGCTGACAAGGGAGGGGGAATAGTCATTCTTGACACAGACAATTACAACGCAGAATGTCTTAAACAACTACAGGACCAATCCACATACAGATTACTACCCCACAGAACAGTATGAGCTAGAACTCAAACAACTATGTGACCCAGCATTAGAAGAAGAGATTATCAACACCAAAGAATACGACTTCATAACAGGCACCCAGAAACGCCTCCCGATATTTTACTGTATCCCAAAAATACACAAGAATCCCATAAACCCTCCTGGTCGTCCAATTATATCTGGAATACAATCACTCACTGCAAACCTATCGAACTACATCGATAAACTTCTCCAACCACTAGTACAAACCACACAATCATACATCAAAGACAACACCCAAGTAGTTCAACTAGTAGAAACCTTCCCATGGCAACCAGATTACATCATGGCAACTCTAGACGTACAGTCCCTCTACACAGTCATTGACCATACACAAGGTCTGTCAGCCATCAGACATTTTCTAGAACACACACCCATGCCAACAAACCAAATTGAATTTACATTCCAATCTATACACTTCATCCTTACTCATAATTATTTCTTTTTCATAAAAATCAATACAATCAGATAACAGGCACAGCCATAGGGACACGCTTCGCACCTAGCTACGCAAACCTCTTTATGGCCTTCTGGGAATCATCCGCTATCTAACACCATCTAGACTCAAATCTTTTATGCTGGAATCGTTACATAGATGACATCATTCTAATTTGGAAAGGATCAAATTCAGACCTAGTAAATTTCATATTCAAACTCAATAGCAACGACTTCAACCTCAAATCAGTAACCAGCACATAGACTTCCTAGACCTGTCCATCACCGCATCCAATAACCAGTTGTCTTGTCACACATACACTAAACCCACTGCAAAGAACAGCTACATTTTATTCACCAGTTGTCATCTCCCCAGGTGGCTTCTCAATATTCCTATCAGTCAGTTCAGACGTCTCAAACGCAACTGCACATCAGAGGATACTTCACAAAGAAGCAGCCCTTCTTACAGATCAGTTCATACCCAAAAAATACCCAGACATCACCATACACAATGCATTTAACAAAGTCAACAACACAGACAGAACCACCTACTTCACAGAGAGAACTCAACCACCCACACAATCCACAGACAAAGAAAATTCATCCAAAATAATTTTACCATACAACCCAAACCATAAAAAGATAAAAATAATACAAAAAAACTGGCCTATCCTCTGCCAGGACAAAATACTAGCACCCCTACTACCCCAGAAACCTCCAATAGTATTCTCCAAAGCTCCGAATTTGGGCCTAACAGTAGCCCCCACCATCAGAAACCCCACAACGAAACCACAAACATCTACCTGGTTAACAACTCAGGGCTTCTTCAGATGTGGGATATGCTCATGCTGCAAACATACCAAATTCCCCAAGAAAACAACAAACATTACCTCCACTTCCAACAATTATGTATGGAATATACGAGAGTTACTAACCTGCCAAACCAAAGGTGTCATTTACATCATTCAGTGTCCATGCTCCAAACAATACATTGGACGCACAAAGCGACAACTTTAAACCGCTTACATGAACATTTCTACAATATTCAAAAAGGAAATGAAAAACATCCGTTATCAACACACTTTAAACAATACCACAATTGCGACATCTCCGGCATCCAATTTGCCGCAATACAGACAGTCAAACCAAGTTGGAGGGGGGAAGATTTTATTTCAGCTATGTCCAGAGCTGAATCTAGATTCATATACGACTTTGAAACCATTGCTCCAAGAGGTCTCAACGAAGAGTAAGAGATTTTTGGCTTTATTTGAACATAAGAACAGTTAGAAGACACAACCAGATCATGGCCTCTGTGGCCCTTACCCACGGCCCGTCACCTGCCCGGCTGTCTATCAGCGCGGTGACGGACCCTGTGTTTGGTCCCTAGGGGCCCACATACTTATTCCCATCTAGCAAGACATGCCATACCTTCTACCAAGCATACATACAGAACATATAAATCAACTATCCAAAATATTGTTTCATCTATCTATTCATTGTATATTTAGTTTGATGTATTCATTTATTGATTCATTCATGTATTCATTTATTGATTCATTATTTATGTATTTTTGATTTATTTATTTTTATGCATTTATTATCATTTATTTCATGCAATTTCTGCTGAACAATTATTCACTTTGCCTCTGGAAATATCGTTATTTCATATTCATCCATTTTTGGGTCTATAATTTTGTTTGTGTCTATACATATCTACTTTCGTGTTCATACATTTATTCAGGGAAAATAAGTCCCATGCCGTGTTTTCCCATCGTCTTCTATCTCAATTAAGACACTGACCAATCAGGACAGTCTTTACCTGTTAAATACAGACAGGTCTGCATTACTTGTACATCATTATATTGCTGTTGAGAAAGATGCCAAGAGGGCATTGAAATGCGTCCAGCCAAATCTAATTCATTACAAGTCTCATTGGATTTCACATCATAAGATTATATCCACAGAAGTTATCCAAACAAATGGCCGAATTTGTAATTGCCGCCAAAAAACCCACGAGGTTCCGCTGGCACCAAACCGATCTGAGCATGCGCAAGACATCTACCCTCTAAATCTGACTGCAAACCCCGCTGCAGGCGCCTGCTACACCACCAAAACGCTGCAAAAGAAAGCTCCACACCGGACCCGACCTGGCCTGAAACCAGCTACCGTCAGAAGGGTGAGAGGTGCACATCGCACCAAAAGCTATTTTTCATCAAGCACTACATGCTATGCATTTGCATTTACAAACAGCATTTTCATAGACAGTAAATGTGCTATATTACATTAAATGCTACATATCCCACTGTTAAAAGAACCAGTGAAGGAATTGATGCGATCCTGCAAAAAGCGGCATATTTAAAGCCTGTACACTCACAGAGTGACACGGAATAGAGCATAAGAAGTGCAGCTAACACTGTATATCATCGCTGCCTGTATATAAAGTGCTCATACCACTTTATATATTGTATAAACTGCATGTGCCATAATGTACACTGAGTAATAACTCAAGGACTGTTTAAATACTATGCATGCCTAACAAGATGCAATTACCGGCATATTGCTAGCCACAGATGAATAACCACAGTTAATGGGAGGTTTACAACTTCATGAACTACTCCCGATCATATCAATTACCTTCTCACTGAAGAGAAAACACTAATCAATTACAGTTAATTGGATATTTACAAACTTCATTGGATGTTTACAAACTTCATGAAATACTCCCGATCAAGCCAATTACCTTCTCAATGCAGAGAATGCACTGACTGTGCATATCCAAACCACTGCTTATCTGCAGACTTAACAACAGTCATCCTGTCTTTTCTTTTCCTTTTTCTTTTTTCCATATACAGAGCCTATATTTTGTATTTTTATTTTTATATCTTTTCAGGTTTATTTTTCCTAGTTTTATTCTTTTGGTCCTCCACAATAGACCATTTGTATATATTTTATCACTAGTTTCTGGTACCAGATTTACCTTTTTTTAGGCATTTTTTATGTTATCTGCATGTGCATAATAAATTAATTTCTATATTTTAAACTTTAATATTCGTTCTATATATATTATTTATGTCCATTTGCATATATATTATATCTAATCTAATTAGTCTAGAGGACCTTATTCTCCTTTCTTCTTTTTACCCTCAGTAAATGGTCGCTCTTATGTTTACAATGTAATGGGCAGCGTATGTTGCAATTTCCGCCAAATATGTGTTTATTTTTTTTTGGGGGGGTATGGGTCCATTGGAGTGGGGTTAGCAGGTTCCCCCCTTAAGTGTGACGAGTTGGGGATAAAGGGGCCTCCCAGCGAGGAGCCATAAGGGGGTCTCTGCGACCACGACAGGGTTAGTGGGGTTTTGTATATTAGTTAGAAGTCCGAGTGTAATGGTGGCAATAGTTTGGTTACAGCTAAAGATAGCCACTGGTAGAGGGTGGGGGAGGGGGGAACAGGTATGGCCTTTGTGTAGAGACAAAGGGGTCATTAGTATGCAGAGGGAATACCTGGGGGAGGTAGTGACCTGAGATAGGTGGTAAAGGGGGCGGGGTTTTAGAGTATAAAAGGACAGGTAGTCAGACCAGAGACACAGCACTTTTCAAGATCCCACCCTCCCACCCTTGTTATCTATTGTATTTATTGTATTTATCTGTATATTTGGTTGTACTGAATGTGCTATTGTGAGGCAGAAATCACAATCCTTTCAGCCCAGGTTTGTTCCTTGTTTAGGGCCCATTGGCAGGGATTTCCGCCTAATATGTGCAATTTCCGCCAAATATGTGTATATTGTTTTTTGGGGGTATGGGCCCGTGGGAGTGCGGTTAGCAGGTTCCCCCCTTATTTGGGGAGCTGTCAGGCTTGTCAATTAATTGGGAGAAATCTGTTCTTTTGCCCCTGTCTGGTCCTTTGCGGAGTCAATCTGAAGAGTATAATATGAAGGTCAAGATCTTAAAAATAGGAGAAGGTTTTAAATATCTTTGTGTAAATGTTGGAGGGGAAGTAGAAGAATTCTATGATAGAAATATAACACCATTATTTAAACCTCTGAATGGTTGAGATCTGGTGTAGGATGATAAGACGTAAGGCAGATAGATTGATGTTAATAAAAATAGTTGTTTCTGTTTCAGTTTTTTTTCAATGCTTGCCCAATATGGTTTGATGCCCATGTATTGCAGAAGATAGACATTCTGTTAAATAGGTTGATATGGGGCAGAAAGAGAATAAGGATCCGTATAGAAAGCTTCATTCCCCCCCTGGATAAGGGGTTTTTTGCTCTTCTGGAGATGAAAATATACTTTTGGCGGCCCAATTAAATACAATTTGGGAATCAATGCAGGGTGGTTTTTTTTAGAATACAGGGGGACGTTCACACACCCTGACGCCAGCTGTACCCCGAAAGAGCTGCCTGCAAACCCTTGCTTCTTCCCTCACAGCACGCCAGGAGGCAGAGAGTCTCGAAGCCGTCGCCGGTCTCCTGGTTCCCCGGACACTCCCGACCCGCTTTGCTCTTTCAGCCAGCCTCCCGCAACTGCACCGAACAGCCGCGCGGCCGGGGAACCCACCCAGACGGCAGCCAGCACAGAGCAGAGGACGCGCTCTGAGCATCGGGGCGGCCCAGCCTTGTGAGATCGGCCGCAGAGAGGGACCCCCGGCACCCTGAAGAGCTACTCCCACCACCAGTAAGTGAGGCCTGGGGATCGGGGGACTCCCTTGGTAGCCTGCAAGTAGTTAAGGGGGCACTGAGTCCCTCCCAGCACTCTTCTATCCTTGTGCCGGCGCCATCCTGGCCTCAGGGGGCCACCCCAGGAAGCAAGCCAGAGGAGGACACGGCTCTAACACCGCTGTGTCTCCCACTGCAGGGAGACCCCCAAACTGTCTCTCCTCCGCCTACCACACAAGACTCACTACAATTTCCCCCACGCACCCTGTGTCCGTCTGCACCATCCACACAACATATTTCTGACATGGCTGCAGCCCCTTTGCCTCCAAGGGGAGACAAGTCCCACACTAAAACCCCACAGCAAAAATGTACTAAAGCTAAAGATAGGGGGCCATCTTCCACTGGGACACCCCCTCATGAGACCTCCTGGCACCCTGGGGGGGTACTCTGACTCTGTTTAAAGCCCTTCTATCAGAGATGAAAATGTGCAGGGCTGAAATATCAGAGATTCGCAAGGACATTCAACATGTCTCAGACCGTGTGGAAAACATCGAAGAGGAGCATGACGCTACCCGCTCCTATATTACCCAACTACACGCCACAGTAGCGGTGCATTCCTCCACTCTGAATGATATGCAGCGCCATATGGAGGACTTAGATAATAGAGGACGGCGTAACAATATCAGGGTTCGGGGGCTCCCAGAAGCAACACAAGATGAGGACCTTTCTGAGACTCTTGAGGCCATTTTCAACACCATCCTAGGAGAACCCTCCTCGCACAAGATTAAACTGGATAGCCCGCTGGGTGGTGAGGAGGCGGAATCACATGACGGCATGACGTGAACGCACGGCCGTCGTCCCTCCCCTCGACCGACTCACCCCTGAAGCTTCCGTAGCCTGTGAGGACCGAGATCCAGCGGGGCCATGGTGCTGTGACCGGCCGGACCGGTTGAGGCGGCCGGTGTTTCCTCCGCCAGCGGCGGCTGTTCCGAATGTCGGCTGGGGTCTCTGGGCGGCTGGGGCGCGGATGGAGCCGGCGTGGCGCTGTCGCGGTGGCGCTGCGGCGGGTCGGCATGGCGGGGGAGACGCAGGGGCTGGATGGTTGGATGGCGGCAGCTCACTGGCATGACGGGAGGACGCAGCGGCAGCAGCTTATTGCCGAAGTATAAAAGCCTGATAGACGCAGCTGTCCGGAGCACATGGCTACTTGCCACCTTGAAGCGCCGCAGGCACTATACTGAGGTCTGGTGCGGTCAGTTAGGACCTGCGGGCGGAAGCATACTCTCCCAAGGCCGGTGGACCACTCCGTGGCCAGTGGCTTGTTTTCGGCCTGTTGGACCTGTACACCAGCCATAAGGTATTAAGGGACCTAAAACCCTGTGCATGCTTGCCTGCTTAGAATGGGGGGATATAGCCCCCTTCTCCTCAAAGGACATGCTGGTTATAAGAGCCTATTAAAATCCCCTCATGCAATAGGGGGATGGACTTATGGGGAAAGAAGTGAGGCATTAATGGACCTATTAATGGACCTATTGTATCTGTAACTAATATGGGGCTTTTTTCTCTTTTCTATTCTCTTATCTTTCAGGCCTGGCTGTTGGACTGTTACCCCTAAGCAGGTAAAAAAGGTAGGCCGTCTGCCTAATATACGGCGGTGCTGGTAACACAGCAACTTTTATAACTTTTATGCTCATAACCATCCCCTCCTCTAACACATGCAGATTGCTGCCGGAGTCCTTTGAACTGGCTGCACCTTTTGGGCACGAATAACGGGAGCAGATATGGAGGAATAAGGTTTATGTATACCACAAAACAACTATGGCGAGGAACTCTCCATCATAGTGAGCGAGATCTATTGTATAGATAAGCAGATTGGAACCAAAACCTTTTCATTTGTTTGCCAATTTAACAAACTTGAGCGGCCGTGTGGAATTCTACTATGATCTGCAAACTGGCCCTACTGCAGCAAGAGACTACCATAAATCTATTTATTCTGGCTCTGTTGGTACGCTAATAAGTGGAATCTAACAAAAAGACTTTTTTTTGTATGTGTCACACTGATACGTTCTCTGTCTATCTAACAATCTAGTTTCTAAAGGGCCTCTGTAACAATGCAATCACTCTGGGTAAATATGTTATATGGCAATGAAAGAGACCTTATGGTGGCCTATGTAAACCTTCTATAATTGTGCTTTAGTGAGACTAGCCCTATTTCCGGGGAAAGGGTTACTGTTTATGGCTGTGTCATTTCCATGTTTCTGCTATTTTACTTCATCCCCTTACTGAGCTATTCTAACAAGTCCTCTATCTATCTAATAGTTCGGTCCTTCTACGGTGTCCTGTGTAGGTATTTAACAACTACGGGCAATCATGCAGTGAAAGAGCCCTCTATATAAATACATAATTTAGCACTGTGCAATTTTTGTGGAATTTTGGTGAACATTGTTTTGGTGAAATTAGCCTGAGTGCAGATAGAAATGGCATCTAGAGGGTATAACAAAAAAACAGGGGGAGGGCGTCTCTCGGACACTGGGGCAGGCTTGGATAAGTTTCTTAAATCACCTGTTCAACCCCCCCAACCTGCCTCTAAAACTCGCAATCAGAAAGGGGCTTCTCCCAAAACTACTGTAACCGGTTCTGGACATGTGGTACTACAATTAGAGGCAGAAAAAAGAAGGAAACGGGGGCGCCTCCTGGTGCAGTAAATAATGGTAGAGAGTGTCAGACACAAAGGGGGTGTTGCACTCACCTGGGGGAGTTGTGCTCGATTATAGGCACAACTCTATGATAGGCATGGAAAATGGGACACCGCAGCTCCTGCCGGGGTACGTCCAAGGGAGTCGTACAATGAAAAGTGTGGATTGCCAGCTGCTGCAGGCTTTGGGACCATGTAGAGTCCCGGCTTGTTGTAGGGCGCAGGTGTTCAAGGTACCACAGATTGAGGTAGTTATTTCATAAAAGAGATATTTATTAAAAAACGACGCGTTTCGGCCGCCAAATGTAAGGTGGCCTTTCTCAAAGCTAAACTTGAGAAAGGCCACCTTACATTTGGCGGCCGAAACGCGTCGTTTTTTAATAAATATCTCTTTTATGAAATAACTACCTCAATCTGTGGTACCTTGGACACCTGCGCCCTACAACAAGCCGGGACTCTACATGGTCCCAAAGCCTGCAGCAGCTGGCAATCCACACAATTAGAGGCAGAGGCAGATATAGAGGGTGCCGGAGACTTATCCTCAGGAGTTTTAAAAAAAATCCTAGAGGAGGTCCAAAAATGTAATAATGGTCTGACAGAAGTGAAAGAGCAGATTGGGAGTCTAGCTGCGGACTCCTCCATAATCAGGGATGAACTAAATAAAATCCGGGATAGAGTATTGGGTATGGAGAAAGCAGTCCCGGGGCTGGAAGGCCAAATGCAGGACGCAGGGAAAAAAATTGACACATTAATTAAAGAAAATATAGTTTTACAGGATAAGCTTACGGATCTGGAGAACAGATCAAGACGGGCAAATATCCGAATTCTCGGGCTCCCTGAGGGAACTGAGGGGGATTCCCCCGAACAATTCTGGTATAGCTGGTTTACGGAAAATATAGGGCTAGATAATCTAACTACACAATTTAATATTGAAAGAGCTCATCGGGTTCCGGGTAGGGCCCCCCGGCTGGGGCGCCCCCTAGAACCATGATAGTGAAAACACTACTCTCTAGAGATCGGGACACCATACTAAAAATAATGAGGGAAAAGAGGGAGCTGATGTATAATGGAGCGAGAATAGTGATGTTCCCCAAATTTTCTCGGGCAACTCAAAAGAAAAGAGAAGCATTTAAGGACATTAAAAGTAGACTTTACAACGCTAAGATTCAATTCTCACACTTATTTCCTTCTCGTCTAAGGGTAATCTACGAAAATAAAACTTACTTCTTTAAGTCAGCACAGGAGGCTATGAATTGGTTGGATAGGCAGGGTGTAGAGTAATTAAAGGTATGAACCTCGGTCATACTGACAGATTGATTAAGATAAATAGATTCTTGGTGGCTGCAGGGGGCTAATGGGGTGCGGTCTGGGGAGGAGGGTGTGAAATGGTAAGAGGCTTGTGTAAGGTACGCAGGTCAGATGAGGGGGGTGGGGATTTGGGGGTAGGGGCTGTGGGAAGGGGTGGGGATTTGGGGAGGTCTGTTGTGGAGGGTTGAGGGGCGTGGGGGGGATGTGGAAGGAAAAGGAGGGAAATTTTATTTTATTTATTTATTTTTTATTTTTTTTGCTCTTTAATCCATGCTAAGAATGGGAACTTAAATTATCATATGGAATGTGAGGGGATTGCAGGACAAGGTAAAGAGGTGTGCGGTCTTTGATAGACTGACTCGTTCTCTGCCGGCAAAAGTCTGTCTCTTGGAGACTCATTCAACCAAAGAAACAGCTTATATGATAAACAGGAGATGGTCTGCGCAGAGTTTTCACTCCTGCTTCTCAACCTATTCTGCTGGAGTCTCAGTATTGGTACATCATAAGTTAAACTTCGAGCTATATGAGAAGATGATTGATTGTAGGGGCAGATACATTTTCTTGTATTGTAAGTTGGACGGTATACAGATGTTACTGGCCTTTGTATATATTCCTCCTCCATTCACATACGAGGTATTGGTACACCTTACACAATTCTTAAAAAATAAGGGTGAGATTCCCTTGTATGTGAATGGGGACTTCAATATGGTTATGTACCCTTTAAGGGACAGGAGAAGCTTGGGGCGTCCGGCTGTCGCCCAGCACTCCCCCCTAGCTAAATTTGCTCGGGAGGTGGGCTGGATAGACACCTGGAGGCACCTCTATCAGGAGAAGCAAGTTTACTCATGTTTTAGCTCCTCACATAATTCTGCATCACGGATAGATTTGGTATTATGTAACAGCATAGCTTTGGGAAAGGTAAGGAGGGTGGTTTATGAATCTAAGACCATATCTTGGACATGGGGGGTGTATGTCAGATATTGGGCTGAAGGTGGTTGCACCAGATCAGGGCTTTAAATATCTTGGAATCTGGATTTCAGCTGAAGTAACCAGATTTATAGAGTTAAATCTTAAACCTTTGCTGCATAAAATGGGGAAAAAGGTAGAAATTTGGGCCAGACTGCCCCTGTTGATGGCCGATCGTTTAGCTTTGATAAAGATGATCTTCCAACCACAGATCCTATATAATTTAAGGGCATCCCCCGTATGGATATCGGACCGGTGGTTCAGAGGAATAGAGAGGGTACTTAACAATCTGATCTGAGGACACAAACGTGTCCGTATTAAATATTGTAGCTTTACTTTACGGGAGGGAGAGGGAGGTTTCTCTATGCCAGATTTTTATTTTTATTTTTTGGCGATACAACTTCAGAACTCCATAATATATCATAATAAGCCTCTGGGTGTTGAGGTCATGGGCCTTAGGAGAGAATATTTTGATAACATATTTAGTTTCTTGGAAGCCGGGATGGATAACAGTTCGCAGGGGTGTGGTGTACTTTATGCGTTGCTATGGACTAAAGCATGGGTACGGGTGAAGAAACTCTGTGGCATTAACCACAGTCTTAAATGTACCCCTCTTTTGGGGAAATCAAAACTTGGTAGAATTTAATAAAAATATGGAATATAAATTTTGGATAAATAGGGGGATTAGAAATATTACACAGATATTTTCTTCTGGCACACTTTTGTCTTTTGACACAATACTTCAGGAATATGGGCTTTTGCCCACACATTACTTATATTATAAGCAATTAGAACACGCGGTTAAGTGCACACAGGATAAATCTATTTTCTATATACAGGATCACGAGATTGCTACGCAGGTCATGAAAATGACAACACATAAGAAAGGAGACTTAGGTAGGTTATATAAATCATTGGTGAGATATTGCACAGAAGGAATACAGATTAAAATGAAAGGCAGGTGGGAGAAAGAAATTGGGACTATCCCAGGTACTGATTGGGATAGTATAGTAATAAATAATAAGGTCACTGTATTAAATTATAATTATAGGATTATGCAGTTTAAAATAGTGAATAAGGTGCACTACACCCCTGATAGATTTGCTAAGATGGAACTGAGGCCTGACTCAAGATGCATTAAGTGTGGTATGGAAGAGGCAGACCATTTACATCTATTTTGGAGTTGTATTCGTATACAGGAATATTGGAGGGCTATAGCTGAGATCATTCAATTAAAACTGAGAGTTACTGTCCCCTTTACTTTTTTGTGTATGGTCCTGGGCTCATCTATGGACCTTCTTGGTAAAAAAGCTCTTATTACTAAGCTATTGCAGCTTGCACGGGTCATTTTTATGAGGGCTTGGATCGACCATAAACCCCCATCGATTAAGGAATGGGAAAATTTAATTAAAAAAACCCAGC
The DNA here is from genome assembly GCF_027789765.1 of Dendropsophus ebraccatus. NCBI lineage: Eukaryota > Metazoa > Chordata > Amphibia > Anura > Hylidae > Dendropsophus > Dendropsophus ebraccatus. The sequence goes on along the minus strand of NC_091456.1, from coordinate 118,462,323 downwards.
AATATGAAAAAGTCTATTATTATCGTACCTCAAGGGGCCGAAAGAATTTCCATTATGTATGGGATTCATGGGTACAATGATATAGATGAGAGATTATTGATTAATATGTTTATACATATATATATATTTTATTTTTTTTTCTCCTCCTTTTCCTCCGCTTCCCCTCTTCCTCCTCCACGGCATGGGTGGGATGGGTGGGGTTGGTTGGGGTTTTATAGGGGTTAATAAAGATTTATTTAGATTTTATGGGTTGCAGATAACAGTCCGTATTTCCTGAGGGGAACACGTAATGATATGATGGACTAAAAATTTGTGATTCATGTCTGTGTATGTGTATTATGTATGAACTTGAATAACTTATTGTAACCCATTAATTATGTATAATGAATTGTTAAATGTATATTTTGGAAAATAAAAAAATATTTGAAATTAAAAAAACTGGATAGCCCATAGGGCCCTTAGGCCTAAATCGAACACTGGCACCCCTAGAGATGTCATTTGTTGTGTGCATGACTATGTGGTGAAAGAACAGATTATGTCTAAATCCCGCTCTATGAAAGACCTTAAATTTGATGGGGCCCCTATCCAGCTGTTCCCGGATCTGTCCTGGATTACATTGCAAAAAAGAAGGTTTCTTCGCCCCCTCCTTGCAACATTGAGGGACGACCAAGTCGTGTATCACTGGAACTTTCCGTTTGCTCTGGTAGCTAGAAAGGATGGTAGATCGGCTACCTTAAGAGACTTGTCTGACCTCCCTGCGAGACCCTAGCTATTCCTGTTCCCTAGATCACGGAATGGACTGTCGCACATCCCCCAACCCCTCCTGACGCTGTGTGGCAACCCTCACAACAGAAACAACGCAGATCCAAATCTCATCCATCTCCCCCTCCTGCTCGTGGCTCTGGGGGCCCATCCTCCTCTCCGCGCTGATTTGGAACTGATGGGACCCGCGGATCTCCCACCCCTGTGTGGGATTGTTCCTTGCTTCATAGTTGGCCCCTTTCATTGCTTATTTAGCTAATTAGGCTGCATGGACGGGCTGTCCACTCGGTTACTGTTCATCTCTGTTGTTTGTTGAATCCATGGTTCCTTTTTTCCCTCCCCCTAGGAGCCCTATCCCCATACTCTTTTTGATTATTCTACTACATGTTTCTAACAGTGGGAACATTTTTGGGGTTTTTTGCTCCTTCCCATGCTTGTGTTGCATGGGTATATGGCCTAGAGCCGTAGACTCCCTATTTTGGTTTTTTTCTGGATTGCTCTTTGATTTACTGTTTGTTCTTCTCTTTTTCCTATGTAGCTTTTGTGTGTATCCCTCCCTCCCCTCCTCCTTCTGTCCCCAGCGGTTTCAGACCCCGGATGGATCTCCAGCTGTCTCAGGCCTACACCTTTATTTGCCCTCTCCACAGCCTGATTTCCCCATGGCTAAGATAGTCACGATAAATGCCAAAGGGCTCAACACTAATGTTAAGAGACATCTGCTTTTACAGGAACTACGCTCCTTGAGAGCGGATATTGCTTTTATACAAGAGACCCACATCGACACTACAGTTGATTTCAATTTCTCTAGACACTCTTATCCACATGCCTATTCAGCCACAATGGGGTGTAAAAAAGGAGGAGTCGCCATACTAATTTACCCAACATTGTCCTTTACAGGTAATGTCTTCCTACTCAGACCCAGGGGGGAGATTTGTAAAGGTGGAGGGTAATCTACAAGGCAAACCCCTCTTGCTATGCAACATCTGTGCTCCAAACCGCAGGCCAATTTCCTTTCTCCGGGGGGTGCTCAAACGGCTTGCATCTTACCCACCCTCACCTTGGGTGATGGGGGGGGATTTCAACCTGCCATTCTCAGAGCTAACGGATAGGCACTCCCATTCAGGCCTACTTCCCTCCCAAGAACTACGTAGGCTATTGGCTGAATTCTGTAAATTAATTTGCCACCATGGCCTATATGATCTCTGGCGGATTGTGCATCCCTCGGAAAAAGCCTATTCTTTTTACTCACACCCACACCAAACACACTAGAATTGATTACTTTTTGGGGAATATCCCGACAGTACGCTTGCTTCGGAGAGCAGATATTGAACCTATTTCCTGGTCTGATCACGGCCCCGTCCACATTACCATGGCACCCATGCTCTCGTCCACCCGACAATGCCACTGGCGCCTCAACGAATCCTTACTTAAAACCCAGGTGTCACGGGATTCTATTAAACAGTGCATTGAAAACTATTTTAGAGAAAATGAGGGGACAGTATCTTCCCAATCAGTTTATTGGTAAGCCCACAAGGCAGTCACTAGAGGACACTGCATAGCGATTAGTTCTAAGCTAAAAAAAAGACAGCCAGGCTGACATATTGGAGACCAAACGCAGTATCCAGACCCTGGAGGCCTCCTTATCTTTACAACCCTCAGTGAGTACCCTACACAGGCTGGTTGCGGCCAGAGCTAAGCTCAAAGACCTTTCTATCCATAAGGTTGAAAGTTTGCTCCTGTTCTCCAGGCAACGTTTTTATGAGAAAGGCAATAAGGCGCATACCCTCTTGGCTCGTATGCTCTCTGAACGCTCGGCAGCGCAGTCTCTCAGAGATGAACTGGGGACCACAAAATATCACCCGGCGGATATCACCCAAATTTTTAAAAATTATTTCTCTGCTCTGTACTCCCTTCCATCCTCCCAGCCATCTGACCCTGACACTAGGGCTCAGAAGATAAAAGACTTCTTGGCCTCTTGCCATTTACCAGCTCTATCCCCCGAGGCTGTGGAACCGACGGCGTCCCTAGCAACCGGGGGCGCCGTGGTCTCATGTGACTGTCAGCCAGCCGGCCGGCACGCAGCCGCAGTGTCTTGCACTCAGGCTGAGTGACAGGTCGCCTGGCCACTCAGCCTGCAGTGCACCAGCTGCAGTGAGACTGGACTCAGGAGGCCGGACCAATCAGCCTTTGGTCTGAGCTCCTGGTCCAGTATAAAGTCTAATCATTGCCAGTATGAAACCGCTGGCTATTGGTTCATTCTGATCCCAGCTCCCCCTGTCCTATTCCTGTGAACCCCGTCCTAATTCCTTCTGCCTGACTTACTCGTGTTCTGACCTCCGCCTGACTTTTTGACTATCCCTTGTGTTACTGACTTTGTACTGCGTAGCCCGTGTGGTTTGACCCGGATTGTTCTACTATTCTATATTGTGTTTGTCTGTCCGTCTTGTTCTGTGTTTCACTTACGCAGCATAGGGAACGCCTTCGTGGTCGACCGAGGAAGGTAGGTAGGGTCAGTGGGTGGGTTCAGATCCAGGACCCACTGTCTCTGTCCTGTCTGTGCTTGCCAGTCCTGACAGAATAGCCAGCCAAATACTGCCATTTGCCTCATGGACAACCTGACAGCCATGACTAATATTGTGGACCAAATGCAGCGACTAAACACTATGGTTCAAGAGCTCGCTGTAAGGGTCCAGGAACAGGAGACGGCACCCTGACAGCTCACGGTGACCTCCCCAATACCTCCTGAGCCACCTGTTCAGCTTCCTGATAAGCTCTCGGGGGACAGGAGGAAATTCCGTGCCTTCAGGGAGAAGTGCAAATTGTATTTTAGGTTGCGCCATCGTTCTCCAGGGGATGAGGCTCAGAAGGTAGGCATTATCATGTCCCTCCTCCAAGGGCCACCACAGGAGTGGGCATTTTCCCTATCACCTGACTCCCCTGACCTACGGAACCCCGACCAGTTCTTTGCAGCATTAGGTCTACTGTATGATGACCCGGACTGTGACCGGGTTGAGACAGGGCCGATGTCCAGTGGAGGAATACTGCTCAGAATTCCGGCAGTGGAGCGGTCTCTCCACGTGGAACGATTCGGCCCTCAGATAACAGTTTCGGGTGGGTCTTTGTGACAGATTGAAGGATATGTTGGTGGCATACCCTACTCCTGACTCGCTTGAGGACAGCATGACTCTAGCTATCAGAGTTGACGGGCGACTCAGGGACTGACAGAGAGAGAAAGGTACCCCTGACCACCCTAGAACCTCTGTGTCACCGCTCTTACACCCCAAGCCTTCCCTCCCTGTCTTACCATCACCCGAAGAGCCTATGCAGGTGGATGCCACCGATGCTAAAGCTCGACGTGCCCATCGCCTGCAGAATAACTTATGCTTTTATTGCGGAAGGACAGGACACCAAGTTCGGCAATGCCTTTCATGACCGGGCCCATCGCCGGAAAACTTCAGTGCCTGAGAGATTATCAAAGGGGTCTCTCAGGCGCACAGGTAACCTTCAAAAATAAGTTATTGTTGCCAATCTCTTTGTCTGTGGGGGTTAAAAGTATTAATGGGTATGCTCAGGTTGATTCTGGATCCTCAACTAACTTTGTTAATCCTATGTTTTTTTTCTGGTTTGGAGGTATGTCCCCTGCTGCTCCAGCATCCTGCTAATGTCACTGGAGCAGATTCTGCCCCTTTTGCCCAGGGGAATGTACGCTATGTGACACCTTGTCTTGAGGTCAAGGTGGGGTCTGTCCATGTGGAAAGACTCGATTTCTTACTTATGCATAACTTGTCGTCTGATATGATTCTGGGGTTGCCCTGGTTGGAGACGCACAATCCTGTCTTTGACTGGTCCAACAGGGAACTGGTACGATGGGGACCTGGGTGTGCCTCCCACTGTATTGCTGTGTCTCTTGCCGAACGTTCCTCCGGAGAAGGGGAGGTTCCCGGAATTTTTGTCGGACTACGTTGATGTGTTCGACGAAAAGGCAGTGGAGGAATTACCATCACACAGACCGTATGATTGTGCTACTGAACTACTTCCTGGTGTCAAATACCCTTGTGGTCGCATATTCAATCTGTCCTGTCCGGAGAGAGAAGCTATGAGGGAATATATAAAGGATAGCCTGCGTAAAGGTCATATACGCCCATCTTCTTCTCCCATGTGGGCGGGGTTCTTTTTCGTTGGCAAAAACGATGGAGGTCTCCGTCCCTGTATTGACTACCGGGAGTTTAATAAGATTACTGTTAAGAATCAACATCCGTTGCCATTGATTCCCGATCTGTTTAATTAAATCGTGGGAGCCAATTGGTTTTCCAAGGTGGACCTGCGGGGAGCAGACAATTTAATCCGCATCAGGGAAATTGATGAGTGGAAGACCGCATTTAATACCCCAGAGGGCCACTTCGAGTATCTCGTCATGCCCTTTGGGTTATGCAATGCTCCGGCGGTCTTCCAGCACTTTGTAAATTATGTTTTTCGTGAGTACCTTGGACGGTTTGTAGTGGTGTATCTCGATGATATTTTAATCTTTTCCCCAGATTGGTCTTCCCATGTGTTGCATGTCCGTACTGTAATGGAGCTTTTCAGACAAAATAACCTTTATGCCAAGTTGTCGAAATGCCAGTTTGGCCTCCAGGAGGTCTCTTTGTTGGGTTATAATATTCCTCCCCATTCGTTTAGCATGGACCCGGTCAAGGTGACGGCCATTAAAAATTGGGAGCGACCTAACAATCTGAAGGCCTTACAAAGGTTTTTAGGCTTTGCTAATTATTACAGGAAATTTATTAAGGGGTTTTCCATCATAGCTAGGCCTCTTACCGATTTGACCAAAAAGGGAGCAGACCTTGTACACTGGTCCAGAGAGGCTATTGAGGCATTCAACACACTTCGGCACTGCTTCTCAGAAGCTCCAGTAGGTAGGGTCAGTGGGTGGGTTCAGATCCAGGGCCCACTGTCTCTGTCCTGTCTGTGCTTGCCAGTCCTGACACTTATATTATAAGACTTTCTCTGACCTCCTTTCTCCCCGGCTGGTTGCACTCTACAACACCTACATGCAGGGTTCCCCTATCCCTTCCTCTATGCTTCATTCTCTCATAACCCTAATACCCAAACCAGATAAGGACCCCCTTGACTGCTCCAATTACCGACCCATCGCCCTTCTGAATACAGATTTAGGCTATGTTCACACTACGTATGAGACCGGCCGGATCATCTCAGCCGGTACTTAAGTACCGGCTGAGATCTTTCCGGCCGCAGAGCTCCGATGCGGGCCCATAAGCGTGCGCCCGCATCAGAGCTTACCATAGCCCACAGTGAAGCGAGCGGCCGGAGATGCTCGCTTCACTGTGTGAACTGACAGGGCTTTCTGCGACCGGAATCCACTGAAATCTGGCCGCAGAAAACTGACCTGTCAGTTTTTTCCGGCGCCGTGCGGGATCCCGGCCCGAGCGTGTATGATGTGTGTACATTCCGGCCGGGATCCCATTGCACATAAGGCTTTGTTACACACCGCAAAACTACGGTCGTAGTTCTGCGGCACACGTTGTGTGAACATAGCCTTAAAGCTTTTCACAAAAATCCTTGCCACGCGTCTTTGCCTATATTTGCCGTCTCTAGTTGATAAGGATCAAGTGGGGTTCGTTGTGGGCAGACATGGGGCGGACAATACCATGCGAGTGATCAATATAATAGAAACTGTCAACTTCCAAAACGATAAAAGGCGTTCGACTGCCTGGGATGGCCTTTCCTATTTGAGGCCCTCCACACCTACGGCTTCTCGGGTCCCTTCCTGGCAGCGATTCGGGGATTATACTCCCATCCGACAGCATCCATTAAATCTTTGCATCACAGCTCGGGAGTACTCCCTCTTTCCAATGGTACCCGCCAGGGATGTCCGCTCTCGCCCTTGCTATTTGTTTTTTGTATATAGAGCCCCTGGCGGCGGCCAATAGAAATAATGTGGACATCAGCGGGGTTTCCATCAGGGGGAGGGAGTACAAGCTAATGTTTGCCGACGACGTTTTACTGACCCTCACCCAACCCACTTGTAACCCTACCTAATTTACACAAGTTATTGCGGGAGTTTGGGATATTATCGGGGTACAAGGTAAACACGGCGAAAACAGAGGCACTACCTCTTAATTTGCCAACGGAGGAGCTGCACCACTTGCGTACTAACTTCCAGTTTCGCTGGTCCACAGACTCCATCCGATATCTGGGGATCCGCTTGACCGCATCTTATCCCTCCTTGTACGCCACTAACTTCTCCACACTCTTTAAATAAGTTAAAGCTCTTATGATGAAATGGAGCAAGCACTACATCTCCCTCCTGGGCCGCATAGCGGCAGTTAAAATGTTTATTCTCCCTAAATTACTGTACCACTTCGAAACCCTACCAGTTAAGATCTCTATGCATGAACTTAAAGCCATCCAAGCAGCCATGTTTAGATTTATATGGGACAGGAAGAGACATAGAATTCCTAAATCCATAATGATGGCCAGTAAACTCCAGGGCGGCTTGGCGGTGCGAAATGTTGTGCATTATTATTGGGCCACCCACCTGCGGTATATTCCCTCCTGGACCTCCTACCATGCTTATAGCAAATGAATGGCCATAGAATGGAGATGGTTGGCCCCGATCCACCCAAATTCCCTCCTTTGGCTCCCTAACCCGGACATAACCCTTCCTGACCCTCTCCTGGGCCCTATCCAACATACTAGACAAATTTGGCTAACATGCTCCGCCAAATTTAAACTTTTTCCCCCACTCTCGCCCTTAGCCTCATTCCTCCTTACCCCCACATTTGCCCCGGGTATGGAGTCTGTGGTGGTCCGAACATGGGGAGAGCATAATTTGTTTCAGTTTGCAGACATTGTTAATCCCCTCACTCGCACTCTGCTATCTTTTGCAGATTTGCACGAAAATCATGGACTACCCCTGACAGAGCAATTTACATACTTACAAATACGCCACTTTATGACCACCCTGTTGGGATCCACCACGATCTCCAAGCCCACAGCATTCGAACAGCTGTCAAGAACTGGCCCAGGGCCTGATTTCCGACATTTATAAAATACTAGAAAATGTACCCGGCGCTGCCCGGGTATAAAGTGTTAGTGTGTTAATTAGATTTGTTCTAAGGTGCCCAGGAGGCCAAGCTAAAGGTATTGTTTCATCTGAGTTAATCAGTGGAATTAGTGTATACCTGTAGTGCATACTTGGAGGGGTTCTGTATACCCACAATGTATAGTTTTTAGGGGTCTCGCATATCTGTAGTGCATAGTTGGGGGGGGCTGTATACCTATAGTGTATAGTTGGGGGGTCCTGTATACCTGTAGTGTGTAGTTAGGGGGCTGTATACCTGTAGTGTATAGTCCTGTATACCTGTACTGTATAGTTCGGGGGTCCTGTATACCTGTAGTATATAGTTGGTGCTGTATACCTGTAATGTATAGTGGGTGGAGGTCTTGTATACCTGTAGTTTATAGTTTGAGGGTCCTGGATACCTGTAGTGTATAATTGGTGGAGGTCTTGTATACCTGTAGTATATAGTTCGGGGGTCCAGTATACCTGTAGTGCATAGTTTGAGGGACCTGTATAACTATAGTATAGAGTTGGTGAAGGTCCTGTATACCTGTAGTGTATAGTTTGGGGTCCTATATACCTGTAGTATATAGTTGGTGGAGTTCCTGTATACCTGTAGTATATGGCTTTGGGGTCCTGTATACCTGTAGTATAGAGTTGGTGTAGGTCCTGTATACCTGTAGTGTATAGTTTTGAGGTCCTGTATACCTGTAGTATATAGTTGGTGGAGGTCCTGTATACCTAAAGTATATAGTTGGTGGAGGTCCTGTATACCTGTAGCATATAGTTTGTGGAGGTCCTGTGCACCTGTAGTGTATAGTTTTGGGGTCCTGTATACCTGTAGTGTCCTGTATACCTGCAGGGTCGTATTTACCATTAGGCACCCATGGTCTGGTGCGTAGGGTAGCACCTTGCAAAGGTGCAGTACCCTCCCATTCAGACTTGCCAGAAAATCTTGTGTCTTTTCGAGGGGGGTATGGCGGTATTGGTCAGGTCTGGTATAGCGGTGTTATCCAGTCACAGTATGGCGGTATTGGTCAGGTCTGGTATGGCGGTGTTATCCATTCACAGTATGGCGGTTTTGGTCAGGTCTGGTATGGCAGTGTTATTCAGTCACAGTGTGTTGGTATTGGTCAGGTCTGGTGTGGCGGTGTTCTCCAGCCACAGTGTGGCAGTATTGGTTAGGTCTGGTATGGCAGTGTTATCCAGTTACAGTATGGCGGTATTGGTCAGGTCTGGTACAGCAGTCTTTTCCAGTCAAAGTATGGCGGTATTGGTCAGGTCTGGTATGGCAGTGTTACCCAGCCACAGTATGGTAGTATTGGACAGGTCTGGTATAGCAGTATTATCCAGTCACAGTATGGCGGTATTGGTCAGGTCTGATATGATGGTGTTATCCAGTCACAGTATGGCGGTATTGGTCAGGTCTGGTGTGGTGGTGTTACCCAGTCACAGTTTGGCGGTATTGGTCAGGTCTGGTATGGCAGTGTTATCCAGTCACAGTATGGCGGTATTGGTCAGGTCTGGTGTGGCAGTGTTACCCAGTCACAATTTGGTTTACCTGTAGTGCCCTGTATATACATGTACTGTATAGATGGAGTAGGGGGTCCTGTATATACATGTACTGTATAGATGGAGTAGGTGGTCTACCAGTTATTACTGTGGATGTTGTGAGGCAGCTGCCCTAGCAACCATTGCTCCCTGTGAAAATGAAAGCAGTAATCCTATTGGTTGCTAAGGCTCCAACTGCTGTGTCTGCTGCAGCTAATTATATCACCTGTGTTTGCAGTGAGGAGATTTTCCCATTTATCTCTATGGGGCGCTCTTTCCCCTCCCCCTCCCCTCCTGTACATCTGCTGGGGACGGGACCTTCGCAATAACCTTCCCGGGCACCCTATGTATCTGTGTGCCAAATTAGGGGTCAAACGGTTCAGGCGTTTGGAAGTCTATACGGGACAGACAGACAGACAGACTTTCATTTTTATGATATAGATTGGGCTTGTCTATGAATGACACCCCGATTATACTTTAATTTGGCCGATTCGAAAGTGGCTTACTTTGATTTTCTTTGCTGCAATGTTACAGTGGCTATTATGCATGTTCTTTTAAGCACTGACTGTTTTCGTTAGATCATTATAGTGCTTGAAAAGCACTATATTGTAATCCGTATTCTTCTTCTTCTTCCGTTTCTTCTTCCAGCCATTTTTCTGCGCGTAATACAGCCCGAACCGCTTTGCGCACAGACTCCGTTCAAACTGCGTTTCGAAGCCCTCGGCGGTGTGTGGTTTGCTATCTATTTTTCGTTTCGATCGGATTTGTCGTTTTTAAGAAATTTACGTTTAAAGACCCCAAATTTCCCATAGAAAATAATGGCCCATTGCAAATAATGGCCACACTCTAACTGCTGACAGCCAATCACAGCACATATGCAAATAGCTGAAATATAGCAGCCAATAGGAACTCTAAGGTCTCGTCATGCATTGTATCACACCATCCACGGTCACATGTCCACTATTGGCCAATAGAAGATGTAATATATGGAAGGTCCATAACCATTTTGTCTCCCTGACATGAGTAAGATTGTCATGGTAACCGAGCAATGGTCTTTACCATTATAAGTAGCAGAGGTCAGTCAGTAAAATAGCAGAGCTGAGGCAGCCATGTAGCAGATACGGGATCCAAGCTGCTCTTAAAGGGACGGTACCCAAGCCGCTCTTAAAGGAACGGTACCCAAGTCGCTCTTAAAGGGACCCAAGCCGCTCTAAATGGGTCCCTTTAAGAGCGAACTAAGTACCTGTAAGAGCAACCAGGGTCCCTTTAAGAGCGACCTGGTCCCTTGAGGGGGTAAATGGGTCCCTTTAAGAGCGAAATATGTCCCTTTAAGAGCGAAATGGGTCCCTTTAAGAGTGATCTGGGTCCCTTTAAGAGTGATCTGGGTCCCTTTAAAGGAAATATTTCGCTCTTAAAGAGACCCGTTTCGCTCGAACTGGGTCCCTTTAAGAGAGAAATATGTCCCTTTAAGAGCGACCTGGGTCCCTTTAAGAGTGATCTGGGTCCCTTTAAAGGAAATATTTCGCTCTTAAAGAGACCCGTTTCGCTCGAACTGGGTCCCTTTAAGAGAGAAATATGTCCCTTTAAGAGCAACCTTGGTCCCTTTAAGAGCGAAATATGTCCCTTTAAGAGCAAAATGGGTCCCTTTAAGACCGACCTGGGTCCATTTAAGAGCGAAATATGTCCCTTTAAGAGATAAATTGGTCCCTTTAAGAGTGACCTTGGTCCATTTAAGAGCGACCTTGGTCCCTTTAAGAGCGACCTTGGTCCCTTTAAGAGCGACCTGGGTCCCTTGAGGGGGGAAATGGGTCCCTTTAAGAGCGAAATATGTCCCTTTAAGAGCGACCTGGGTCCCTTTAAGAGTGAAATATGTCCCTTTAAGAGTAACCTGGGTCCCTTTAAGAGCGACCTGGGTCCCTATAAGAGCGAAATATGTCCCTTTAAGAGCGACCTTGGTCCCTTTAAGAGCGAAATATGTCCCTTTAAGGACAAAATGGGTCCCTTTAAGAGCGAAATATGTCCCTTTAAGAGCGAACTGGGTCCCTTTAAGAGCAACCTGGGTACCTTTAAGAGCGAAATATGTCCCTTTAAGAGCGAAATATGTCCCTTTAAGAGCGACCTGTGTCCCTTTAAGAGCGACCTGGGTCCCTTTAAGAGCGAAATATGTCCCTTTAAGAGCAAAATGGGTCCCTTTAAGAGCGAAATATGTCCCTTTAAGAGCAAAATGGGTCCCTTTAAGAGCAACCTGGGTCCCTTTAAGAGCGAAATATGTCCCTTTAAGAGCAAAATGGGTCCCTGTAAGAGCGAAATATGTCCCTTTAAGAGCAAAATCGGTCCCTTTAAGAGCGACCTTGGTCCCTTTAAGAGCAAAATATGTCCCTTTAAGGGCAAAATGGGTCCCTTTAAGAGCAACCTGGGTCCCTTTAAGAGCGACCTGGGTCCCTTTAAGAGCGACATGTGTCCCTTTAAGAGCGAAATATGTCCCTTTAAGAGCGAAATGGGTCCCTTTAAGTGCGAAATATGTCCCTTTTAGAGCGAAATATGTCCCTTTAAGAGCAAAATGGGTCCCTTTAAGTGCGAAATATGTCCCTTTTAGAGCGAAATATGTCCCTTTAAGAGCAAAATCGGTCCCTTTAAGAGCGACCTTGGTCGCTTTAAGAGCAAAATATGTCCCTTTAAGGGCAAAATGTGTCCCTTTAAGAGCAACCTGGGTCCCTTTAAGAGCGACCTGTGTCCCTTTAAGAGCGACCTGGGTCCCTTTAAGAGCAAAATATGTCCCTTTAAGAGCAAAATGGGTCCCTTTAAGAGCAACCTGGGTCCCTTTAAGAGCAAAATATGTCCCTTTAAGAACAACCTGGGTCCCTTGAAGAGCGAAATATGTCCCTTTAAGAGCAGAAACGGTCCCTTTAAGAGCGACCTTGGTCCCTTTAAGAGCAAAATATGTCCCTTTAAGAGCGACCTGGGTCCCTTTAAGAGCGAAATATGTCCCTTTAAGAGCAAAATCGGTCCCTTTAAGAGCGACCTTGGTCTGTTTAAGAGCGAAATATGTCCCTTTAAGAGCAAAATGGGTCCCTTTAAGAGCGAAATATTTCCCTTTAAGAGATAAATCGGTCCCTTTAAGAGTGACCTTGGTCCCTTTAAGAGCGAAATATGTCCCTTTAAGAGCGAAATATGTCCCTTTAAGAGCAAAATGGGTGCCTTTAAGAGCGACCTGGGCCCCTTTAAGAGCGACCTGGGTCCCTTTAAGAGCGAAATATGTCCCTTTAAGAGCGAAATATGTCCCTTTAAGAGCAAAATCGGTCCCTTTAAGAGCGACTTTGGTCCCTTTAAGAGCGAAATATGTCCCTTTAAGGGCAAAATGGGTCACTTTAAGAGCAACTTGGGTCCCTTTAAGAGCGACCTGTGTCCCTTTAAGAGCGACCTGGGTCCCTTTAAGAGCGAAATATGTCCCTTTAAGAGCAAAATGGGTCCCTTTAAGAGCAACCTGGGTCCCTTTAAGAGCGAAATATGTCCCTTTAAGAGCAAAATGGGTCCCTGTAAGAGCGAAATATGTCCCTTTAAGAGCAAAATCGGTCCCTTTAAGAGCGATCTTGGTCCCTTTAAGAGCAAAATATGTCCCTTTAAGGGCAAAATGTGTCCCTTTAAGAGCAACCTGGGTCCCTTTAAGAGCGACCTGTGTCCCTTTAAGAGCGACCTGGGTCCCTTTAAGAGCAAAATATGTCCCTTTAAGAGCAAAATGGGTCCCTTTAAGAGCAACCTGGGTCCCTTTAAGAGCAAAATATGTCCCTTTAAGAGCGACCTGGGTCCCTTTAAGAGCGAAATATGTCCCTTTAAGAGCAAAATCGGTCCCTTTAAGAGCGACCTTGGTCCCTTTAAGAGCAAAATATGTCCCTTTAAGGGCAAAATGGCTCCCTTTAAGAGCAACCTGGGTCCCTTTAAGAGCGACCTGGGTCCCTTTAAGAGCGAAATATGTCCCTTTAAGAGCAAAATGGGTCCCTTTAAGAGCAAAATATGTCCCTTTAAGAGCAACCTGGGTCCCTTTAAGAGCAAAATGGGTCCTTTTAAGAGCGACCTTGGTCCCTTGAAGAGCGAAATATGTCCCTTTAAGAGCAGAAACGGTCCCTTTAAGAGCGACCTTGGTCCCTTTAAGAGCGAAATATGTCCCTTTAAGAGCGACCTGGGTCCCTTTAAGAGCGAAATATGTCCCTTTAAGAGCAAAATCGGTCCCTTTAAGAGCGACCTTGGTCTGTTTAAGAGCGAAATATGTCCCTTTAAGAGCAAAATGGGTCCCTTTAAGAGCGAAATATTTCCCTTTAAGAGATAAATCGGTCCCTTTAAGAGTGACCTTGGTCCCTTTAAGAGCGAAATATGTCCCTTTAAGAGCGAAATATGTCCCTTTAAGAGCAAAATGGGTGCCTTTAAGAGCGACCTGGGCCCCTTTAAGAGCGACCTGGGTCCCTTTAAGAGCGACCTGGGTCCCTTTAAGAGCGACCTGGGTTCCTTTAAGAGCGAAATTGGTCCCTTTAAGAGCGAAATTGGTCCCTTTAAGAGCGAAATATGTCCCTTTAAGAGCGACCTGGGTCCCTTTAAGAGCGACCTGGGTCCCTTTAAGAGCGACTTGGGTCCCTTTATGAGCGAAATGATTCCTTTTAAAGAGCGACCTGGGTCCCTTTAAGAGCGACCTGGGTCCCTTTAAGAGCGACCTTGGTCCCTTTAAGGGACCCAGGTCGCTCTTAAAGGGATCCAAGTCGCTCTTAAAGGGATCCATGTAGCTCTTAAAGGGATCCATGTAGCTCTTAAAGGGACGGGACCCAAGTCACTCTTAAAGGGACCCAAGTCGCTCTTAAAGGTATGGGACCCAAGTCACTCTTATAGGGACGGGAGCCATGTCGCTCTTAAAGGAATGGGATCCAAGTTTCTCTTAAAGGGAAGTCACTGGTAAAGGGGCGCTCTTTTCAAGCACTATGTATTTTCCTGGAAATGCAAATCTAGTTCACTATCTAATCTCCCTTGGAGGACTAACTTTGATATATGATACACTGTATAGCCGCCTGTTCTTAATCTCATTGCTTGTTATTACTTGTCTTTTATTATATAAAATTCTAATAAAAATTACAGTTTTAAAAAAAAAATATATATATATATAAGAATGAAACATGCATATGTGACATCACTAAATAAGGAAGCATTTGAGGTGCAAGAAACACCAGAGGTAATTAAAATGCTCTTTACTGAAAATAATAAAAAAAAGATCTGTCAAAGATATATAAAGGGTTGTGAGAAGTGAAATACGAGAATAGGAAGGTGAAGAGCAAGAGAAAATGGGAGGAAGAGATGGGTGGGATAGAGGAAGAGAACTGGAAGAAAATCTTGAAGAACATACATAATGTATCTAAAAATCATAGCCACCATATTGTACAATTTAATATAGTTAACAGACTCTATTATACACCATCTTTTTTGAACAAAATAGGAAAGGAGGAGTCCCCAGATTGTAGTAGATGTGGTAAGGGGCCAGTGGGGTGGCTACACATATTTTGGTCATGTTTAGCAGTAAAGAGATACTGGGAGGAGGTGGTTACAAGAAAAATATAACAAGATAATTCCGATGGATCCTAGATTGATAGTATTGGGAGAAGATAGTTGTATACAAAGTACAAGAGGGGTTAAAACACAGATAGGTAAATGGCTGTTTATTGCGAGACTACAGATTGTTAAGAAATGGATTGCTAAAGACCTTTTGATTACTAAAGAATGAAAGGAAGAATGTTATATTTATGGCAAATATGATTAAGTGTTTTTTTTGTATTTTGCTTGGAGAGGATAGGGGGAGGCTTAGGTAAGGTTGAAAATGTCATGCAGTGAAAAGTATAAGATACATTAATTAGTGTGGATAAAGGGGTCTGAAGATATATTAAAAAGTTAGGGACAACTGTACATCAGATTATACTTATAAAAATAAGAGCTTAATGGAAACAGCGGGGCAGCTCTGGAGCAGCCAAACGTACAGTATTTAAGGTGATGGTTAGGGGTGGTAGAATGCCTCCGTAGAGTGTGCCCTGCCTTTGGGGCAGGCCCGGACTGACAATCTGGCAGATCTGGCAAATGCCCGCTGGGCTGCCCTGATTGTCAGTCCGTGGTCCGCTGGGCTGAAAATTTAATTTGGAAGTTGGCACTATTACCAGAGTGTGACACTGGCCTGCTTCAGGCCGTTGCCGGACACTAAACTGTCACACACTTATTGCACACTGTGCATTAATGCAGGAGGAGGAGAAGCTCACTGTCCAGTGGGTGGCGCTGTCTGCTGGGCCTCCGTGTGGTGCTGAGTCTGCAGCCTCGCTCTGGGAATACACACAGGGCCCCCTGGGAGCTGTGCTGAGAGAAAAGTAGCTCCCGGCACAGGCCAGTGACGTCATGCACCGACACGTCCTTTAGCCGCAGGAGAGCCACAGCCTGGGAGCCATGTCTCCTCTCTATAGTTGTCAATAGTCCCGGGTATGTCCCGGTAAGCCCCGCCCCCTTCGCAACAAGCCCCGCCCCGGCCCCCACCGCAAAGGCTAACTAACCAGCAAAGTACACAGGGCCAGAGGAGGAGAAAAGCCATGGACAACTGGAAGGATGGTAAGTATATTGGGGTCACTCAGCTTCCCTGGCATCCTGTATAATGGGGTCACTCAGTTTTCCCAACATCCTGTATAATGGGGTTACTCAGCTTTCCCAACATCCTGTATAATGGGTCAGTCAGCTTTCCCAACATCCTGTATAATGGGGTCAGTCAGCTTTCCTGGCATCCTGTATAATGGGGTCACTCAGCTTCCCTGGCATCCTGTATAATGGGGTCACTCAGCTTTCCTGGCATCCTGTATAATGGGGTCACACAGCTTTCCTGGCATCCTGTATAATGGGGTCACACAGCTTTCCTGGCATCCTGTATAGTGGGGTAACTCATCCTCCCTGGCATCCTCTATAATGGGGTCACACAGCTTTCCTGGCATCCTGTATAATGGGGTCACACAGCTTTCCTGGCATCCTGTATAGTGGGGTCACTCATCCTCCCTGCATCCTGTATAATGGGGGTCACCAGCTTCCCTGGCATCCTGTATAATGAGGTCACCAGCTTCCCTGGCATCCTGTATAATGGGGTCTCTCAGCCTCCCTGTATCCTGTATAATGGGGTCACTCAGCTTCCCTGTATCCTGTATAATGGGGTCACTCAGCTTCCCTGGAATCCTGTATAATGGGGTCACTCAGCTTTCCCGGCATCCTGTATAATGGGGTCACACAACTTTCCCAACATCCTGTATAATGGGGTCACTACGCTTTCCTGGCATCCTGTATAATGGGGTCACTCAGCTTCCCTGGCATCCTGTATAATGGGGTCACTCAGCTTTCCTGGCATCCTGTATAATGGGGTCACTTAGCTTTCCTGGCATCCTGTATAATGGGGTCACACAGCTTTCCTGGCATCCTGTATAGTGGGGTAACTTATCCTCCCTGGCATCCTGTATAGTGGGGTCACTCATCCTCCCTGCATCCTGTATAATGGGGGTCACACAGCTTTCCCAGCATCCTGTATAATGGGGTCACACAGCTTTCCTGGCATCCTGTATAATGGGGTGACTCAGCTTCCCTGGCATCCTGTATAATGGGGTCACTCAGCTTTCCCGGCATCCTGTATAATGGGGTCACTCAGCTTTCCCGGCATCCTGTATAATGGGGTCACTCAGCTTCGCTGGCATCCTGTATAATGGGGTCACACAGCTTTCCCAGCATCCTGTATAATGGGGTCACTCAGCTTTCCCGGCATCCTGTATAATGGGGTCACTCAGCTTCGCTGGCATCCTGTATAATGGGGTCACACAGCTTTCCCAGCATCCTGTATAATGGGGACACACAGCTTTCCTGGCATCCTGTATAATGGGGTCACTCAGGTTTCCCAGCATCCTGTATAATGGGCGTCACTCAGCTTTCCCAACATCCTGTATAATGGGGTCACTCAGCTTCCCTGGCATCCTGTATAATAGGGTCACACAGCTTTCCTGGCATCCTGTATAATGGGGTCACTCAGCTTCCCTGGCATCCTGTATAATGGGGTCACTCAGCTTCCCTGGCATCCTGTATAATGGGGTCACTCAGCTTCCCTAGCATCCTGTATAATGGGGTCACTCAGCTTCCCTAGGATCATGTATAATGGGGTCACACAGCTTTCCTAGGATCATGTATAATGGGGTCACTCAGCTTCCCTGGCATCCTGTATAATGGGGTCTCTCAGCTTCCCTGGCATCCTGTATAATGGGGTCACTTAGCTTTCCGGGCATCCTGTATAATGGAAATATTATAAGAGGCCCAGTTGGAATTAAAGGAAAACTGCTTTAATTGAAGCTGCTGATGGCTCCTGGTAGCCCCTTACCTCCTCTTCCCAGCATCCCTCCTCCGATGCTTGTAAATCACAATGTTTTTTTTAACTTTAATCCTAAAAAATCTGTAAATTAGTCTTAAGTGCGCATGAGTGTAGGAGGCAACATGCAGGGGCAAATGGTGCAGTGGGGGCCTAGGAACGCCAACAGGGCCCCTAACATTAGCAATGTGATGTACAAGCATCAGTGGAGCGACTCTGGGAAGAGGTGGTAAGGGGCTTTAACTAGTATATGGGGGGATTACCTACTAAAGGGGGCACTATTGGGGATATACTATTTGGGACACTATTATAATAGCGCTCTGGAATTAAAGTTGATTTAATACTGCATGGGCAACAGAAGGGGGCCTTATAACCATTTGGGGCTCTATGGAGGGGCAGCTTGTATAGAGGTGGGCAGGTGGTGTTATGAACAGAGCCTAAGATGTGTGTCTGACAGATTCTGTGGAGATGAGTGGTGACCAGAAGACGTCATCATGACAGCCGGGGCCAAGTGGGGAAAACAACAAAAGAGGAAGACGCCAATCAGAGAAGAGGTCACATGTGAGTCACTGAGTGTACTGTAACTGTGCTGTAATATGCTCACTGTATGGAGGTATAAATGGTCTGCATATAGTGTACTGTAAATTCATTGACCAAAAGGAAAATTTGTTAAAATATACCTTTTATTTATAATTTTTTTTAAAAAGTTAATATTTTCAAAAAATAAATCAAAGAAAGAAAAAGCTATATAACGCAGCCATCACCATCCTCCTGTGCACCTTAAAGATTATTTTTGTCCAAAAATAGCAAAGCTCATCTGTCTTATTTGATGACACAGTGTGCATATTCCTTTATTTGTATTGCACTTTAATTATATTTGCACTTATTTGATATTGTGCTTATTGAGATTTGCTTGTATGTGTTTTGTCCCTTTAGCTTATTGCATTCATGTAAACAGTCTTTTTCGTGAGCAAATACTTTATTTATACTGATTTAGTCATTGTAAACAAGTGAAGAGTTAATTTTACTTCCCTTTTTTCCTCCTGTAGTAGGTACGAGAGATCCTTCACTTCATATTGCACTGGCCCGACGTGTTTCCTGAACCATTATCCTCCAGGGCCTTAGGGTAAGCTCACTTTCCTTTGGGACCTTAGTTGCAATCCATCTGCACGGCTCTGGTGATGGCCGCACTCTGATCAGCGCCGCTTAGCTTCTATTTATATATCACACAAGCCCGCCTCTTGTTTGACAGACTGATCTCCTGTCTAATTGACGTAGGTCCTGCTCGTAATTCTTGTCAGGAGATATATCAGTCCGGAGCGATTCTCACGTGATGATGTTGATTTATATCTGTTGCCTGGATACCTGAGACGCAGCCGCGTCCTAAGCCTCGCTTTGGATTCTGTACCTAGATGGTAAGACTTCTATGGTTGGAGACTTTGCAATTAGTTCTTAAAATATGTCCATATGAATAGGTGAATGTCACTTTACACTTTTGATTTGTGTGTTTTTTTTTGGCTCACCGAAAACACATATATGATACGTAGTCATTAAGGCCGTGCGGCCGTGCTGAGTTCATTCTGAAGATCCAGCGTGCTTCACATTGTAATAGCCGCTTGTCATAATCTCCCTTCAGTGCATGTCTTTTCACTACTTCCAATACTTGACACTTGAGTGCTTCCCAATTTCCTCCATGTTTTTCCAAAAAGTGAATTGCTACAGGAGTTGTACGTTTATTTTTTATATCCCCTATGTGCTCACTTAGACGCTTTTTGAGCGGTCTGAAAGTTTTTCCCACATAGTTTTGTGGGCAGGGACACGTCAGCATGTATACTACTCCTGATGTTTCACAATTCGCAAAGTCCTGCATCACAAAATTTTCTCCCGTGCTGCTGCTCTCAAAAGATTTTCCAGGGATGATATATTTGCACATTGTGCATTTGCTGCATGGATATGTTCCTGAAACCCCCCTGCATTTTTTATTTCTATTTGTTGGGAGGTAGCTGTGTACTAACCGGTCCTTTAGGTTGCGTCCCCTCCGATATGTGATTTGTGGTCTCTCCGGTAAGAACCGTGTGATGGTTTGATCTAATTTGAGAATAGGCTAATAGAGGGTCAAAATTTGTTTGACCTGCTCAGACTTTACATCATACGTGCCTATAATCCGCGACACTTGTTCTTCCTCATCACTTTTTGTTTTAGGTCTTAGCAGTTCCATGCGATTTCTCTGCATCGCCTTCCAGTAGGCGCTTCTAACAATTTTTTTGGGATAGCCCCTTCTCAGGAGTCTATCCCGTAGTTTAGCAGCCTTTTGTTTAAATTCTGTTAGGGTGGAACAGTTCCGGCGCAGTCTCAAGTATTGGCCTATCGGTATGCCAGCTTTGAGTGCCCTTGGGTGACAGCTTTCCCACTTTAGTAGGGAGTTAGTTACTGATAACTAACAGTGAGCACATAGGGGATATAAAAAATAAACGTACAACTCCTGTAGCAATTCACTTTTTGGAAAAACATGGAGGAAATTGGGAAGCACTCAAGTGTCAAGTATTGGAAGTAGTGAAAAGACATGCACTGAAGGGAGATTATGACAAGCCGCTATTACAATGTGAAGCACGCTGGATCTTCAGAATGAACTCAGCACGGCCGCACGGCCTTAATGACTACGTATCATATATGTGTTTTCGGTGAGCCAAAAATAAACACACAAATCAAAAGTGTAAAGTGACATTCACCTATTCATATGGACATATTTTAAGAACTAATTGCAAAGTCTCCAACCATAGAAGTCTTACCATCTAGGTACAGAATCCAAAGCGAGGCTTGGGACGCGGCTGCGTCTCAGGTATCCAGGCAACAGATATAAATCAACATCATCACGTGAGAATCTCTCCGTACCTACTATAGGAGGAAAAAAGGGAAGTAAAATTAACTCTTCACTTGTTTACAATGACTAAATCAGTATAAATAAAGTAATTGCTCACGAAAAAGACTGTTTACATGAATGCAATAAGCTAAAGGGACAAAACACATACAAGCAAATCTCAATAAGCACAATATCAAATAAGTGCAAATATAATTAAAGTGCAATACAAATAAAGGAATATGCACACTGTGTCATAAAATAAGACAGATGAGCTTTGCTATTTTTGGACAAAAATAATCTTTAAGGTCGGTTCAGACGTTGTAACTGTGCGGCTGTATTTTTTATGCGGCTGTAAATGTGCGGGTGAAACTCCGGCCGTGGGAAAAAATAGACATGCGGCTCAAAACATACGGTCATTTACTTGGAAATCTGGTTCAACTAAAAATAAGAAATAAAATGTTAAGAAAGTGATGCAAACACCTCTGGATGCATCTGGGAAAGCAGGGAACACAGTTTACATGAATTGCTATTACCGGGGTTTGCGATCCTCTGCACTATAGCCGATGTCTCTCATGGTTAATATATTGAATTAATAAAACACATTTTCTTTCTAATAAAGTCCCTTTTATTGTTCAATAATTAAATGTAAAGGATTCCTTCATTTTGCAATTAAATATACTGTTAAAATAAATATATATATAAATAAATGTATATTTATATATATATTAATTTTTTGACAGTATATTTAATTGCACAATGATGGATTCGTTAGAATTAAATTATTGAACAAAGAAACTGTATTTATTTCAACGAAAATGTGTTTTGTTAATTAAATATTAATTAGTACAGGAAGCTCCATAAGCCGTTAATTCATATTCCCGGCAATAGAGCATTCTGTACTAATCATCACTTTACTTTAATTAAAACATCAAATGTTTCTTCTAATTATGTTATGACAATAGCATTATTAGAAGAAACATTTAGAATTATATGTGCGCTCAGCTGATTGGCTGTTCGGCTGAGCGCACATATAATGAGCCGGTCCGCAGTACAGTGACTTCATTGTGCTGCGGACCAGCGAAGAGACAACATCGGGACATCGGATGGTGAGTATAGAGCTCTCCCCACCCCCTCCCCAGCACTGCACCCCTCCCAGCAAGGAAGGGGGGTCACTTAACCCCTTCCTTGCTGGGATGGGTGCAGTCTGACATCAGTCTGGCACCCAGGGGGTTAAGGGGGATGCCATACATCCTCCCTTAACCCCTTGGGGGTCAGACTGTAAGCAGCGATCTGTAAAGATGCTGCATACTGTAAGGAGCACAACACCGCTCACAATGATGGGTGTTGTGCTCCTGTTTGTGTTTTTTTTGTGTGTTTCTCCCTTTTTGTTTTTCAGATATCGGTATCCTGGGGATTACGTCGGATTCCATGGACTACGTCGATGACCAGCGGTTGTTGTTTTAATTTTTTTAATAAAATGGTCAACGAGGGGTGTGGGGGTGTTTTTATTTGAATAAAATTTTTTTTTAACTTGTGTGTTGTCTTTATTTCTTTACTTTATAGACTTAGTAGTGGAAGCCGTCTAATAGACGGAATCCATTACTAAGTTGGGGCCTAGTGTTAGCCGGTATAAAATGGCTAACACTAACCCCCCATTATTACCCCAGTACCCAATGCCACCAGGGGTACTGGGAAGAGCCGGGTGCCAGTGGTCCCGGAGCGTCAAAATTGGCGCTCCTGGACTGGGCGGCAGCAGGCTGGTAAGATTTAGGCTGGGGAGGGCCTAAACCAATGGCTCTTCCCACCCTGGTGTTACCAGGCTGCTGTCGTTTGGTTTTTAACCCGGCTGGTTATAAAAATAGGGGGGACCCTATGCGGTTTTTTTTTTAAATAAATAAATAATAAAAAAAAAAACGCATAGGGTCCCCCCTATTTTTATAACCAGCCGGGTTAAAAACCAAACGACAGCAGCCTGGTAACACCAGGGTGGGAAGAGCCATTGGTTTAGGCCCTCCCCAGCCTAAATCTTACCAGCCTGCTGCCGCCCGGTCCAGGAGCGCCAATTTTGACGCTCCGGGACCACTGGCACCCGGCTCTTCCCAGTACCCCTGGTGGCATTGGCTACTGGGGTAATAATAGGGGGTTAGTGTTAGCCATTTTATACCGGCTAACACTAGGCCCCAACTTAGTAATGGATTCCGTCTATTAGACGGCTTCCACTACTAAGTCTATAAAGTAAAGAAATAAAGACAACACACAAGTTAAAAAAAAATTTTATTCAAATAAAAACACCCCCACACCCCTCGTTGACCATTTTATTAAAAAAATTAAAACAACAACCGCTGGTCATCGACGTAGTCCATGGAATCCGGTTAAGTGACCCCCCTTCCTTGCTGGGAGGGGTGCAGTGCTGGGGAGGGGGTGGGGAGAGCTCTATACTCACCCCGTTGTGTCCTCTTCGCTGGTCCGCAGCACAATGAAGTCACTGTACTGCGGACCGGCTCATTATATGTGCGCTCAGCCAAACAGCCAATCAGCTGAGCGCACATATAATTCTAAATGTTTCTTCTAATAATGCTATTGTCATAACATAATTAGAAGAAACATTTAAAGTTTTAATTAAAGTAAAGTGATGATTAGTACAGAATGCTCTATTGCCGGGAATATGAATTAACGGCTTATGGAGCTTCCTGTACTAATTAATATTTAATTAACAAAACACATTTTCGTTGAAATAAATACAGTTTCTTTGTTCAATAATTTAATTCTAACGAATCCATCATTGTGCAATTAAATATACTGTCAAAAAATTAATATATATATAAATATACATTTATTCATATATCTATTTATTTTAACAGTATATTTAATTGCAAAATGATGGATTCGTTAGAAATAAATTATTGAACAACGAAAGTGTCTTGATTACAAAGAAAATGTGTTTTATTAATTTAATATATTAACTATTAGAGGCATCGGCATTCGGCATCATTGCCGGCTATTTTTGAAGTACTCCGTACGGACCGCCTGTCAATCCTCGGCCGCATCTCCAGCCGCAAACAATGGTCTTGTTCATTTTTTACGGGTCCGTTTACGATAGGGCCGTAGATTCAGACATAGTGTGCACTGTGCAGCCGCATATCCTATACTTCCAAGCATACACACGAACCACCAAAAATACCGCTGCACAATTACAGCCGCAAATACAGCCGCACAGTTACAGCGTCTGAACCTAGCCTAATTAAGGTGCACAGGAGGATGGTGATGGCTGCGTTATATAGCTTTTTCTTTCTTTGATTTATTTTTTGAAAATATTAACTTTTTAAAAAAATTATAAATAAAAGGTATATTTTAACTAATTTTCCTTTTGGTCAATGAATTTTAAGAGTTAAGGAAAATAAATTATTTTTCATCAGTGTAAGTACACGTATAGTGTACTGTATACAGTATGATGGTGTTAGTCATTAGGTGGTGGTAATATGTGGTCATGGTATGGCAGTGTTATTTGCTCCCCCCCATCCTTTATAGTGCATCACATCCTCAGGTAGGGAGTTGGTGCACTATAAGCAATAGGGTTTAGAGGTGTTAAGCTGAGTAGTTATTGTGTTTGGGGGATGTTAACACGGGGGTCTGAATTTTTATGAGTATTAATTTTGTAGGGGTCTGGGGTCATTCCTTAGTGATCTGGGATAGGAGAGTGACTCGGATCAGAGAAGACATCACCTGTGAGTCTCCGGCCTTCACTATTTGCTCTCCTGACCTCTGTTATAGGGTATATCTTTGCTGCCCGTGAGATAACAATTCAGGAGAGTCCTACATTAGAGCTTTGTGTTGTTCTCTCAGGCCTGGTCTACATGGAGAGTGACACAAGGATATAACATTCTATAACACTCTATGTATCCCAGGCCTGACTGACATCCTCTGCTTAATAAGATGTGTCCCCACAGTCTGATACTGTCAGTGATGATTGGATGGGTCAGTGTATTAGGGACCAGGGGAACCATTTCCAGGAAGAATAACAGGGGAACTGCACAATACAAAGGTAGGGAGGAAAGATGCCCCTGAATTATTTCAGTAGTGTAACTTTAGGCCATGTTCACACATGGTATAACACCGGCCATTCTGTGATCTGGGCGGGTCACAGAACGGCAGGTGTTACTGATGATCTTCATTTCTGGTGAATTCAGATGTAGAGCACCCGTGTGCGCCCGAATCTCAATTCACTGCTGCACACAATGGAGCATGCAGCCAGAGCCACATGCTCCATTGTGTGAACTGACATGTCTGTGCGGCCACTATTCAATGTGTGTATACGCTCTGGCCAGCATTCCATTATTTCCAATATAACGTATGTTTTTGCATAAATCACGGCTGTGATTTATCCTAAACATACGTTGTGTGAACATGGCCTTAAGATGAAGGTCTCCTGGGGCTCTGCTTTTCCTGAAGAATAGTTTACAGGGCAGAATACTTTTAACTTTATTAGTATGAATCATGTGACAGATGACAGGAGAGCAAACAGATAATCTATAATTGTTCAGTATTTTGTTTCTGATCACAGCTGTATACTCTTATATAGTCTGCAGGGTGATAATACTTTTCAGCACTTGCGTACACCTGGTATCTGATCATATCTGATTTTTTTTCTGCGTGGCACAGTTGGCGCAATGGGTGCAGGGAGACTTGTATGTGGGCTGGTGGGGTGTGTTTGCCAGGGCTGCTTTTCAGTCCCAGTCCGGCCCTGAAGGGGGGTCTGCTGATGTGATAATGGAATTGTGACCCCCTTTGGTACAGTGAGACTGTTAAAATTGTAGGGAAGGTTTATTATATCTTTTTAGATGGAAACAACTGTATGACAATACTAAATATTAAATAAAAATAAATTAGAAAAAAATGTGTGTCATAGAAGCTTTTGGAACAACAAGCAAAAATTATTATGTTAATTTGTTTTCCCTGAGACCCATTGGCATCACAACATATAGGGTTAATTCGCCCCTGCGAGCCCCTGGGACGAAGGAATATTTTAATGAACATGATTGGATAAGATTTTTAATCCCCTCCTACGGAGTATAAATAGGCCCCGCCTCCCCAATATCATCAGTCAAATAACACGAACACATAAGGGAGGGAGCTTTTTGATGCCAATGGGTCTCAGGGAAAACAAATTAACATAATAATTTTTGCTTCCCTATCGTCCCATTGGCATCACAACATATGGGGAACTAGCAAGATATCCCCAAGGGTGGGTTATTCCAGAGCAGCAGCACTGATCACAGATCTGGCGAAGGCTATTCTGGCTTCAAACTTAGCATTCAATCTGTAATGCCTGACGAAAGTGGATAAAGACGACCAGGAGGCAGCCTGGCAAATACTCTCAAATGGTACGGATGACCTTTCAGCCCAGCTGGAAGCAACCTCTCTCGTAGAATGTGTCCTTGTGAATTCCGGAGGAGTCTTGTCTGCCAACGAATAGCATAAACCAATTGCGTCACAAATCCAGTGAGATATAGATGGTTTGGAAGCTTTCTTCCCCTTGTTTTTACCAGAAAACAGTATGAGCAGATTTTTATCCTTACGCAAATCTGCGAGTCTAGATAAATAGATTTTGATTGTTCTAGACACATCCAGGAGAGATTGATTAACATCATCTTGGGATTGGCTGGTAGGAGAAAAGACGTACTACAGGCTCATTTATGTTTACAAAGGATGGTACTTTAGGTAAAAACCCTGGTAAGAATCTGAGGGTTACTTTATCCTCAGCGAAGATAATATAAGGAGGAGCTGAACCAAGAGCCTGCATCTCCCCTACACGCTTAGCCGAGGTTACTGCCAACTGCAGAGCACACTTAAAAGTAAGAAATTTCAGATCCACCTCCTCCAAAGGTTCAAATGGATGGAGGCAAAGACATCTTAATACGAAGGAGAGATCCCACGAATCCACTTGTTTAGTTATTCTAGTCTAGTAATGGCCTTAACAAAATTCTTCACCTCTGGAATTTGAAATAATTTATAATTTAAATGAGCTGATAAAGCTGCGATCTGTACCTTTATGGAACTCGGTGTCAATCCCTTGTCGAATCCTTCCTGAAAAAACTCCAATAGTTGAGGAGTAGAAGGCTTCAGAGTATTAATTTACCTTGCAGAACACCATGCTTGAAAAATGTTCCATATACGGGCATAGGATTTGTTTGTGGCAGTACTTCTAGCGTAAGATAGTGTCTGTAATACTCTTTCAGAAAATTATTCTGATCCTAATAGAATCCCCTCAGTCTCCACACTGTGAGATTGAGACTGGCTAGGTCCTGGCAAAGGTGATGTCCCTGTGAAATCAGGTCAGGAGTCAATGGTAGCCTCCAGAATTCCCCCTTGCTCATATTCATGAGTAGGGTGATCCAGGCTCTCTTCGGCCAGAAAGGTGTGATGATGATCACCGACGCTTGGTCCATCCTGATCTTCATGAGAACCCTTGGAATCATGGAGATTGGGGGAAAGATGTAGGGCAGTTGGAAATTCCATTGTATTGACATGGCATCCACGATCGATGTCTGTCTGCTGTATACAGGGACCAAAAATTCCTCAGTTTGGCATTCTCTGCTGATGCCATGAGGTCTATCTGAGGGAGTCCCCATTTCCGGGTCAACTGAATGAATACTGTTCTTGACAGAGACCATTCTCCCGGAACCGTCAATCCTCGACTCAGCCGATCCGCCAGAGTGTTGTGGATGCCCCTGATGTGCATGGCCGTCAATCTGGACACTCTGGGCTCCGCCCACTTGAAGATACATTCCACCTTTCTGAGAAGTCAAGATGATCTGGTACCTCCCTGCTTGTTGATGTATGCCACACAAGCAGTGTTGTCTGTCCTTATTCTCACCGCCTTCTGAGATAATATTGGAGGAAAATGTAGAAGAGCTAGATAAATAGCTCTGAGCTCCCGAACGTTCGAAGGAAGCGATGACTCCTGCACGTTCCATACTCCTGAAACCATCTTCTCTTCTAAGTGTGCACCCCAACCTGTGCCCGAAGCATCCGTTGTGATCGTGATCCAAGGAGGTTCGATTATTGAAGCTCCATGTGTGACCTGTCTCCACCAGGTTAGAGACTGCCTTGTTTCCGTGGACAACACATGCAGTGCGTCCAGATCTTCTATCTTGCGGTTCCATGTCCTCAGAACTTCCTGCTGTAGGTACCTCATGTGCTATAGCGCCCATGGAACCGCCTCTACAGCTGAGGAGAGGAGCCCCAAAAACGTCATTAAGGTCCGAAGAGACACCTGTCGAGGAGGAATGAGAAATTGGGCCCCTCTCTGTATACGAATCACCCTGGGTGCTGAGAGAAAAAGTTTCATTTGGATGGATTCTATGACAAATCCGAGGAACGTCTTTGTTGTGGACGGGACAAGATTCGACTTCTCCTGGTTGACTAGCCATCCCAATTGAAGAAGTATGTCCAGGACATAATTCAACTGAGACATTAGAAGAGTCTGAGTCTGGGCCATAATCAACCAGTCGTCTAAGTAGGAAATGATCTTTATTCCCTGTAACCTGAAAAGTACCATGACGGCCGACACAATCTTTGTAAATACAAAGGGGCCTGAAGTTATTCCAAAGGGAAGCACCTTAGTTTGAAGGTGTCTTACCTCCCCCTGTAGCTGAATAGCTATGCGTAGATACTTCCTGTGGATTGGAATGATAGGGACGTGGATCTACGCATCTTGGAGATCTATTGATATCATAAAGTCCCCCTCCTGGAGGAGTGTTTTTACAGACTTTATGTTCTCCATATGAAACTTTTTCTTTGTCATGAATTGATTTAGATACCTTCCGGATGGCTTCGGAACAAGAAAAATGGGAGAATACACTCCTAGACCGATCTCTGACCGAGGTACTTCCTCCAAAGCTTCGACTGCCAATAGATGAAGAAGCTCTTTTTCCAGTACTGGATTGCTTTACTTGACCTAGGTATCGAGAAACCAGAAACCTGGGGGGGGGTGGTTAAGAGGAGACAAAAGAAGCATGTAACCTCAGCGGATAATTTTTAAAATCCAGGTGTCCTTTATTAGTTTTTCCCAACTTGGGAGAAAATGAGTTAGGCTTTTTTGCGGAACCCTTATTCTGCTTTCCTCCTCCTCTCTTGTTGTAATATCTGCCCTTATTTCTGACCTGGTATCTACTTTTTCCTCCCTGAGGGGATCTTCCCCTACGAAAGGAACCACGGGGTCTGTAAGAGCCACTGTTGGTGGACAAGGGAAGGGATTTACCCTTTTTATCTGATATTTCCTCCATTAATTTGTCTAGTTCTGAACCAAAAAGCCTACCAGGCTGGTATGTCAAATTACATAATTGGAATTTAGAATTAGAGTCGCCCACCCAAGGTTTTAGCCAAAGGGCACGCCGACCAGCCGTAGATAAGGCCATGGTCTTAGAGGCTAGCCTAGTCCCTTGTGATGCTGCATCACAGAGAAAATCAATGGCCATATTTACTTTTTTAAAAGAACGTAGGACCTTGTCCCTGTTCACACCAGATTCCAGATCTTCCTGGACCCTGGCCAACCCACCTCCTAAGGTTTCTAGATACCTCAAAGGAGGAGATAGCAACTGCCCCTTGGGCTGCTTCAGCTGTATATGACCTTTTAAAGGCCACCTCCACCCTTCTGTCCATGGGATCTTTAACCCCTTAAGGACGGGGCCCATTTTCGTTTTTGCGTTTTCGGTTTTTCCTCCTTGTGTTTAAAAGGCCATAGCACTTGCATTTTTCCACCTAGAAACCCATATGAGCCCTTATTTTTTGCGTCACTAATTGTACTTTGCAACTGCAGACTGAATTTTTGCATTAAGTATACTACGAAACCAGAAAAAAATTCAAAGTGTGGTGAAATTGAAAAAAAAAACGCATTTCTTTTATTTGGGGGAACTGTGTTTTTACGCCATTTGCCCTGGGGTAAAACTGACTTGTTATGCATGTTCCTGAAGTCGTTACGATTAAAACGATATATAACATGTATAACTTATATTGTATCTGATGGCCTATAAAAAATTCAAACCATTGTTAACAAATATACGTTCCTTAAAATCGCTCCATTACCATGCTTATAACGCTTTTATCCTTTGGTCTATGGGGCTGTGTCAGGTGTAATTTTTTGCGCCATGATGTGTTCTTTCTATCGGTACCTTGATTGCGCATATACGACTTTTTGATCGCTTTTTATTACAATTTTTCTGGATTTGATGCGACCAAAAATGCGCAATTTTGCACTTTGGGATTTTTTTGCGCTGACGCCGTTTACCGTGCGAGATCAGGAATGTGATTAATTAATAGTTCGGGCGATTACGCACGCGGCGATACCAAACATGTTTATTTATTTATTTGTTTACTTTTATTTAAAACCTGGGAAAAGGGGGGTGATTCAGACTTTTATTGAGGGAGGGGGCTTTTTACTATAAACAACACTTTTTTTGTTTATAGGGGACTTCTAGTATATATACTTTGATCTCTCATTGAGATCTCTGCAGCATAGATAAGCATCACTGTGATGGTGAATTACAGGCCTGGTCTGAAATAATTAGGCTGCAGTGACACAAAAGAAGCACAAGATGGCAGCATAGTACAGTAATGTATTACTCACTGTGCACTTGAGAGAGATGCGAATCCTTCCTGTGAAATGCACTGCAGAATAATAGGTAGCACTTGTGGGATACCTAGAACGCAGTCTAAGACCTCAGGAAAAGACTGCATGTTGTGGCCAAGTGGCAGAAATACACAGGCGCGGCCGGTGCCGGCTGGCGTGTTACGCCACCACGCGGCGCCGACGCGAGGCGCGGCGCGCACTGATGTCTGGCGTGGACCATGACGCGGACCCCGGAAGTCATCTGGCCAATGACTAGCAAGGCCGAAGCCCTGCGTGTCATAGCTAAACGGAGAAACCGGCATGAGTAACTTGTCAGCATAGGAGCAGCAGGCTCCCCTGTACACGGTGTACATGGATGAGGTCACGGTTACTAGTGACTGAAACGCGTTGGGAGAGGAGTTATACTACACAGAACGTGATTTGTCTGACTGACTACTATACGTACAGACTGAAACGAGACGGAGTAGCTTGGTTGATGAAGCCATCACGGTGTAGAATTGATTGATTGGTACTATACGATATCTCTGGTTACAGCTAATAGACCGACTAAGGTTCTGGACTGTACTGGATAATTTCGACATAGGGAAAGAACAGCACGACTATGTGCATGAATTTCCATAATTTGCACGACTATGTGCATGAATTTCCATAACTTATTTAAATTTGTAAATATCTGTAAATATTGGTGAAGGTGTTACCTCAATAAATACTCCTCATTTAAGCATATCCTATCTTTGTTATTTTTGACTTGACCTGAACCAGTAACTTTATCATCTTGTCTAGTGATAAAAGCGACCTGTTCCATGATGTCAATGTCAGTTTCTGAAGTTTTCTTGAATGTGCCTGGCTCTAGGCTACTGACTGGATGCATGATGTCATCAATCCTAGAATTTTCATGCATTCTCGGACACCGAATTTTTATTTTTGAAAACCTTGAATTTTTGGATCAGATTTAACTTCTTTTGGTGTGGCAGAAAAGATATCTGATTCTCTGATTCTAACATGACTCCTAGAAATACCTTTTTAGTGGAGGGAATGAGGTCTGACTTCTGGTGATTGATAATCCAACCTAGTTCCTGGAATAAGTCCAGTACTAGGTTGAGATGGTCCTGACAGGCTTGGACGGATCTGGCTACTAGCAGAAAATTGTCGAGGTAGGGAAGTATTACTATTCCCCTCCTCCTGAGGTATGCTACCATCTCTATCACGATTTTCGAGAACACCCTTGGGGCCGAAGAGATCCCGAACGGTAGACAAAGAAATTGGAAATGTTTCACTGACCCGTCCATCTCTATTGCAAATCTCAGGAACCTCTGACTCCATTCTTGAATGGGGACATGGTAGTACGCATCCTTGAGATCTATAAAACACATTACTGACCCCTGAGGAATTAATGGAACAATACTCCTGATGGACTCCATTTTGAAACTTTTGTAGAGAACCCAGCGGTTTAGATATTTCAGATTTATTATCGTCCGGTGGGTCCCGTTCGTTTTTTTTTACTAGGAATAACCTGGAGTAATGTCCGATTCCCAACTGAGATAGAGGTACAGGGACCACGGCACCCAGGGAGATTAGATCTCGAACTCCTTGCTGAATTAGCAAGAGGTCCGAGTGGGATGAGGGTCTTGTCATCTGGAATCTGTCGGGTGGAAGGCTCCCAAACTCTATTTTGTACCCAGAGGATAGTAACCAGAGTACCCAAGGATTCAATGTTATGGAATCCCAGACCCCCGAGAATTTCAGAAGCCTTCCCCCGACAGGGAAAACGTAATTTCTTATCAGTGTTGGTATTGGAGTTGGAGCTATATTTGGAGTTAAGGCGTAACTGTCATTTCAGGGTCATTTTTCTGAAAACATTAAATATCAACAGTACAAGCGATTTAAAAAAAAAAAAACTCTGTAATAGGTTTTATGTACTAAAAGAGTTTCCTTCTGTACTGAAAAAGCAATCTCCTAGCCTCCCCCCTCACATCAGATGAAGCAGGATTTCTGTGTCCATTATGTGGCTATGGAGAGGGGAGGGGCTGTTAGGAGGGACTGAGCACGGAGGATTTCTGCAAAGCACAACACCCTGTAATCTTCTCTCAGTAAGATCATAGATAAGCACTGACCTTTCTGACACCTGAATTTAGCGTTTTAGCTGCCCTCCCTGTCTCCCTCAGCCCCTCCCCCCTTCATAGGCTTACAATGGAGAGAGCAGAGCCCGTCTTCACTGGCTTCTCTGTAATGAAGACGTGTTTGCCTGATAATGCACAGATAAGAAGTCAGGGGGGGAGGCTGGGAGATTGCTTCTTGAGCACAGAAAGAGGCTTTTTTGGCTGATG
This sequence comes from Dendropsophus ebraccatus, assembly GCF_027789765.1. NCBI lineage: Eukaryota > Metazoa > Chordata > Amphibia > Anura > Hylidae > Dendropsophus > Dendropsophus ebraccatus. The sequence continues at coordinate 118,429,716 of NC_091456.1, read as the reverse complement.
AAACCTATTACAGAGTTTCTTAAAATCGCTTATACTACTGATTTTTGCAATAAAAAAAAAACATGACAGTTACGCTTTTAACCTCTTAAGGACATAGGACGTACCGGTACGTCCTATGTCCTCATTAGCACTTCAAAGCGGGGCCGCGCGGCGGCCCCGCTTTGAAGTGCCGCGATCCCGCGTGCCGCGTGTAGCCCGGGACCGCCGCTATTAGCGGGCACGGTCCGATCGCCGTGCCCGCTAATTAGCTAATCGGAGGCAGCTGTCAAAGTTGACAGCTGCCTCCGATTACCGGAGGCAACGTTTCCCTGGTGTCTAGTGGGGGAGATCGCTCTCCGGGACCTTGTCCCGAGGAGCGATCTCCGTTACTGATGCCGGCCGGGGACGCGTCCAAGATGGCGCCGTCCTCGGCTCGGCACTCGTTTGTTTCCGGCTGCAGCAGCCGAAAGCAAACGAGTGCCGATCTCATGGATCTCTGCAGCATAGATATGCTGCAGAGATCTCAATAAGAGATCACAGTGTATATACTAGAAGTCCCCCAGGGGGGCTTCTAGTATATGTGTAAAAAAAAAAAAAAAAAAGTGTTGTTAATAGTAAAAATCCCCCTCCCCTAATAAAAGTCTGAATCACCCCCCTTTTCCCAGGTTTTAAATAAAAGTAAACAAATAAATAAATAAATAAACATGTTTGGTATCGCCGCGTGCGTAATCGCCCGAACTATTAATTAATCACATTCCTGATCTCGTACGGTAAACGGCGTCAGCGCAAAAAAATCCCAAAGTGCAAAATTGCGCATTTTTGGTCGCATCAAATCCAGAAAAAATGTAATAAAAAGCGATCAAAAAGTCGTATATGCGCAATCAAGGTACCGATAGAAAGATCACATCATGGCGCAAAAAATGACACCTCGCACAGCCCCATAGACCAAAGGATAAAAGCGCTATAAGCCTGGGAATGGAGCGATTTTAAGGAATGTATATTGGTTAACAACGGTTTGAATTTTTTACAGGCCATCAGATACAATATAAGTTATACATGTTACATATCGTTTTAATCGTAACGACTTGAGGAACATGCATAACAAGTCAGTTTTACCCCAGGGCGAATGGCGTAAAAACACATTTCCCCCAAATAAAAGAAATGCGTTTTTTTTTTCAATTTCACCACACTTTGAATTTTTTTCTGGTTTCGCAGTGTACTTTATGCAAAAATTCAGCCTGTAATTGCAAAGTACAATTAGTGACGCAAGAAATAAGGGGTCATGTGGGTTTCTAGGTGGAAAAATGCAAGTGCTATGGCCTTTTAAACACAAGGAGGAAAAACCGAAAACGTAAAAACGAAAATGGGCCATGTCCTTAAAGGGTTAAGGGTATAAACCCACACACCGTATATGCAGCGTATTTACTGCAGTGATACGCAGCAAACTCGCAACAAACTCGCAGCAGATTAGATTCAAATAACTGAACACAGCATCAAATCTGTACCAACAAATCTGCTGCGTATTTGTTGCGTATCTGCTGCGTATACGGTGTGTGGGTTTATACCCTAAGGATAACATTGATAACATGATTTCCCTTTCCCTTTATATTCGTTTTTTCCCAAGGTTTTACGAAAGGGCTGTGGTAGGAATGTGACTTTGCGCTCCTCAGTCTGTGCCGGGCGGCCGAGGAAGCGCTGAATTTCTGTCTGTGTTTTCACTGAATGAACTGTGTTCACCTTCCTTGCCTGTCAGACTTCTGGCAGTGCAGGGGTTACTGCACTGCTAGATCTGTTCAGCTGAGCTTGGTGCTGGGATCAGGGCTGGTCCAATCAGCTGCTGGACCTAGTCTCTGATCCTGGATAAAAAGCAGTCAGATCCTCAGTTCCCTGCTGGCTATTATTTGTTACTAGTCCTAGCTCCCCTGCTCCTTTCCCAGCGTTCCCTGTCCTAATCCCCTTGCTATTGCTCTACCCGTGTTCTGACCTCTTGCTTGACATTTGACTATCCGCTCTCCTTCTGATTTTGTACTGCGTTGTCTGTTTGGTTTTGACCCTGCTAGTCGACTATCATCCATTGTGTTTTGTTTGTCTGTCTACGTTTTGTGTATTCACCTACGCAGTGTAGGGACCGACTCTGTGGTTGTCCGCGACCGTTTAGGGTCGACTGAGGCAAGTAGGCAGGTGACAGTGGGTGGGTTCAGATCTAGGGCCCACTGTCTCTTGTCTTGTCTACGCCTGCCAGTCCTGACAGAATAGCCAGCCCCTAAAAAAAAAAAAATATATATATATATATATTTTTTTTTCTTTTGCGGGTCATCTCGCATCATGGATCCTGTGAAAGCTCTGGTTGAGCAAATGCAAGATCTGAACAGGCTGGTTCAGAATCTTGGACAACAGGTGCAGGAGCAGGAGTCCACACCACGGCAAGTGACCATGACCGCGGCAATGCCTCTGGAACCTCCGATTCTGCTCCCCAAAAAATTTAAAGGGGACAGGAAGGCCTTCAGGGTCTTCAAGGAAGGTTGCAAATTATTTTTTTGTTTACGTCCCCGCTCTTCAGGAGATGAAACCCAAAGAGTCGGCATTGTCATGTCTCTCTTGCAGGGTCCTCCTCAGGAGTGGGCTTTTTTGTTACCCCCTGATTTTATGGAATTATCTTCAGTGGACCAATTTTTTGATGCCCTGGGGTTACTATATGATGACCCAGACAGAACCGCTGTGGCAGAGCGACAGCTGACTTCTCTGAGACAGGGTAAGAGACCTGTAGAGGAGTACTGTGCAGAATTCCGGCAGTGGTGTGTCCCTTCAGGGTGGAACGATCCAGCATTGAGGTGCCAATTTAGGATGGGGTTGTCTGACCAACTTAAGGACCTATTAGTGGTGTACCCTACCCCTGACACGTTAGAAGGGACTATGACATTGGCGATAAGGGTTGACAGGAGACTCAGAGACAGACGTGGGGAAAAGAGCGCCTCTGATGCTTCTAAATCTCTTTCTTTCTTTAACTCTACTCCTAAGACTAATCCTTCTGTTCCTCTGTTGTCACAAGAAGACCCCATGCAACTAGGTGCTGCTGACACCCAGACCCGACGAGCTCTTCGGCTGCAGCACAATCTATGCCTGTACTGTGGCAAGTCTGGTCACTGAGTGAAAGAATGTCCATCCAAGCCTGGTCAACCGGCGAAAAGACTCCAGCGTCTGAGTGACTGTCGAGAGAGTCACTCAGGCGCACAGGTACCTCTAGAAAATAAGAACAAATTGATGTTGCCCATCTCGTTGTTTTTAGGTAATAAGTGTATTTCTGGGTATGCTCATGTGGATTCTGGAGCTTCTGCCAATTTTATTAGCTCTGCATTTTGGTCATGCTTGGGAATTTGCCCTCTTCTGCTTAAATGTCCATTAACTATTACTGGTGCTGATTTTACCCCTTTGGCCCGAGGTAAAATACGGTACATCACTCCGCATCTTGAGGTGCAAATCGGATCAGTTCACAAAGAAAATCTTGATTTTCTGGTTATGGATAACTTATCCTCTGACATTATTTTGGGTTTGCCCTGGTTGGACCAGCATAATCCTGTGTTTGACTGGTCTAACAGGGAATTGATTAAATTGGGGCCAAATTGAGCTTCTCATTGTATTGCGCTGAATGTCACAGATTGTTCTCCTGTGGAGGGAGCAATTCCTGAGTTTTTATCTGACTTTGCTGATGTTTTTGATGAAAAAGCTGTGGAGGTGCTACCGCCACACCGACCTTATGATTGTGCGATTGACTTGATGCCAGGGTCCAAGTATCCTAAGGGAAGAATCTTCAATCTGTCTAGACCTGAGAGGGAAGCCATGCAAGAATATATCCAGGACAGCCTTCGCAAAGGTCACATTCGTCCCTCTTGCTCTCCCTTAGGGGCTGGGTTCTTTTTTGTGGGGAAAAAAGATGGTGGCCTTAGACCTTGTATTGATTATCGTGAACTAAACAAGATTACCATTAAGAACCAACATCCCCTTCCCCTAATACCGGATCTATTCAATCAGATTGTGGGCGCCCAGTGGTTCTCCAAGATTGACCTACGTGGGGCCTACAATCTGATAGGAATAAGGGAGGGAGACGAGTGGAAAACTGCCTTTAATATGCCTGAAGGGCATTTTGAATATCTGGTTATGCCATTTGGGTTAAGCAACGCGCCGGCAGTTTTTCAACATTTTGTTAATGATTTTTTTCATAAATATCTTGGGCAATTTTTAGTAGTTTATCTGGATGACATTTTAATCTTCTCTCCTGATTGGGCCTCACACATAGGTCATGTTCGTAAGGTTATGGAATTGCTCAGATTGAACCATCTGTACACTAAACTGTCCAAATGCCAGTTCGGGATCCAAAAGGTCTCTTTTCTGGGTTACATTATCACCCCTAACTCCTTATGTATGGACCTACTGAAGGTGGCTGCTATTGAGAAATGGGAACAACCTACTAGCCTAAAGGCCCTGCAACGATTTTTAGGATTTGCCAATTATTATAGAAAATTTATTAAAGGCTTCTCAGTCATTGCCAAACCACTGACTGACTTAACCAGAAAAGGAGCTGATCTTGTGAACTGGAGTCCCGAAGCTGTACAGGCATTTGGACAGTTGAAAAAATGTTTTTCTGAGGCCCCAGTGCTTATTCAGCCGGATTTAGATCAGCCATTCATCATCGAGGTAGATGCTTCAGAAGTGGGGGTTGGAGTGGTCCTCTTACAAGGTTCCGAGACCCTCACTAATCTTAGACCTGTAGCCTTTTTTTCAAGGAAGTTCTCCAAAACTGAGTGTAATTATGACATTGGTAACAGGGAGTTGTTGGCCATTAAATGGGCCTTTGATGAGTGGAGACACTTCCTTGAAGGGGCTAAACATAAGATCAGGGTTTTAACTGATCATAAAAATCTCTTGTACCTTGATAAAGCTAAGCGCCTTACTCCTCGACAGGCAAGGTGGGCGTTATTTTTTACCAGGTTCCATTTTGAAATTACCTTCCGTCCAGGTTCTAAGAATGTCCGAGCGGATGCTCTGTCTCGCAGCTTTGAGGCCAGCAATGCCCCCAGGGAAGAACCTGAGACTATTTTAGCACCAGGTGTGGTCGTTGCCACCCTCCAACCTGACCTTGCCGCCCAGGTGGTAGATTCACAATCCCTAGCTCCTAGGAACATCACGGAGGGAAAACTCTTTGTACCCCCCAACCTTCGACTCAGAGTTCTTGAAGAGACCCACTGTTCAGTTTTAGCAGGTCACCCAGGCATTGCTGGCACAAAGTATCTGCTCTCACGGTATTATTGGTGGCCGTCTTGGGCCAGAGATACTAAACTGTTTGTTGAGGTCTGTGCCAGGTCCAAGGTTCCTCGTAGATTACCTGAAGGTCTTCTACATCCTCTCCCTTTGCCTGAGAGACCCTGGACCCACATTTCGATGGATTTTATCACTGACTTGCCACCTTCAAAAGGGAAGACTGTTATCTGGGTCGTAACTGATAGATTTTCTAAAATGTGCCATCTGATTCCCCTTAAACTCCCTAATGCACGTATGTTAGCATCTCTGTTCATCAATCACATTTTACGACTTCATGGGGTTCCAGAGAACATTGTGTCTGATAGAGGGGTGCAGTTTGTCTCTAAGTTCTGGAGGAAGTTCTGTGGTCGATTGGGGACTTCGTTGGCATTTTCTTCTGCCTTTCATCCTCAGACTAATGGGCAGACTGAAAGAGTCAACCAATCATTAGAACAGTTTCTAAGATGCTTTGTTTCTAGTGCCCAGGACAAATGGAATTCGCCCTCGATAATAGAGAAAATCATTGTACCAAAATGTCGCCGTTTTTCTGCAATTATGGTTTTAATCCGAGGTTTTCATCTGCGCATACTGCTGAATCTGTTAACCCGTCAGCTGAAAAAACCTATAGAAGACTGTGCACAGTCTGGGCCCAAGCTCTTGAGAACTTGGTTAAAGCCCAGGAATTATCGAAAAAACAAGCCAACAAAAGACGCATATCTGGCCCAGAATACCTAGTGGGTGACAAGGTGTGGCTTTCCACCAAAAACTTGAAACTTAGGGTTCCGTCTGGAAAGCTGGCACCCAAATACATTGGGCCATATGTCATCACTGAGATAATTAACCCTGTTTCTTTCAGGTTGCAATTGCCAAGAGTCATGAAAATTCATAATGTGTTCCATAAGGCTCTATTGAAAAGGTATATCACTCCTGTGTTGCCATCTATTCCTCCAGATCCCCTGGTCATTCAAGGGGAGCTTGAGTTTGAAATTGAGAAAATTCTGGACTCTCGCGGGGTGCAGAACTCTGTTCAAACTCTCTTATTCATTGGAAGGGGTTCGGCCCGGAAGAACGGACTTGGGTGGCAAGCCGAGACGTCCACGCTCCCCGTCTCATTAGACAATTTCATAATTTTAACCCCTCTAAGCCTCGTCCTTTGAGTGAGGGTCCTGAGGCCCCTCATAAGAGGGGGGGGTACTGTTAGGAATGTGACTTTGCGCTCCTCAGTCTGTGCCGGGCGGCCGAGGAAGCGCTGAATTTCTGTCTGTGTTTTCACTGAATGAACTGTGTTTTACTTTCCAGCCACACCTTCCTTGCCTGTCAGACTTCTGGCAGTGCAGGGGTTACTGCACTGCTAGATCTGTTCAGCTAAGCTTGGTGCTGGGATCAGGGCTGGTCCAATCAGCTGCTGGACCTAGTCTCTGATCCTGGATAAAAAGCAGTCAGATGCTCAGTTCCCTGCTGGCTATTAGTTGTTACTAGTCCTAGCTCCCCTGCTCCTTTCCCAGCGTTCCCTGTCCTAATCCCCTTGCTATTGCTCTACCCGTGTTCTGACCTCTTGCTTGACATTTGACTATCCGCTCTCCTTCTGATTTTGTACTGCGTTGTCTGTTTGGTTTTGACCCTGCTAGTTGACTATCATCCATTGTGTTTTGTTTGTCTGTCTACGTTTTGTGTATTCACCTACGCAGTGTAGGGACCGACTCCGTGGTTGTCCGCGACCGTTTAGGGTCGACTGAGGCAAGTAGGCAGGTGACAGTGGGTGGGTTCAGATCTAGGGCCCACTGTCTCTTGTCTTGTCTACGCCTGCCAGTCCTGACAGGCTGGGATTTTTTAGAGGGCTTTATCAAACGGGAAGTCTTTCTTTTTGTCCGCAGCATACTCTAAAGTTTTGTCTAGCTCTGGGCCATGTCCAAGGTTCCTCGTAGATTACCTGAAGGTCTTCTACATCCTCTCCCTTTGCCTGAGAGACCCTGGACCCACATTTTGATGGATTTTATCACTGACTTGCCACCTTCAAAAGGGAAGACTGTTATCTGGGTCGTAACTGATAGATTTTCTAAAATGTGCCATCTGATTCCCCTTAAACTCCCTAATGCACGTATGTTAGCATCTCTGTTCATCAATCACATTTTACGACTTCATGGGGTTCCAGAGAACATTGTCTCATTTCCACGAGGGTTGAATGAAGAACTCCTGTTTACCGGATTCATTGGTGAGTAGTAGTATATTTAATTTTCTATTTTTCATTTTCATTTATTTTTATAAAAATTTTTTTTCCCCTATTTAGGTTTTTTTTTTTTTTTTTTGTTGACACTATATATTATACACATCACTTGACTTATTCTTTACACATTTGGACTCTAACTTATATTTATATATATATGACACCTTTTCTTAGATGTGATGTAGACACTTTTATCCCTATTTAGTATATTTATCACTATTTTACAAATAATCACTATTTGGACATATGTGCATTGGTTTTTTGGCAGAGATTTTTTGTTTGGAGTGGGGTAGCTTGGTGTAATTATACATGATTATGATTTGTTTTTGTTCTAAACTCCCTTTTTAGGTAGGTTATTATTATTATTTTTGACTTTTATGTTGATGACTTTCCTACAAGCCAGTGGATTTGCGAGCCTGATCACAGACGTTGACAGTGGATTTGCGATCCTAAACATAGACGCCCGGACACATTGGTTGATCATGGACATTTGTACCTCTGGATATGACAAGAAGAAGAGATAAAGATGAAAAGGAAATGAGAGATCGCGAGAGAGAAATAATAAGAAGAGAGAACTTAGAGGAAGAAGGCCAAGGTGGATTGTTCTCTTCTTTCTCCCTGCTCCCCCTTCTCTGGACTTGGGTGGGACTTGTATGGCCCAGGCGCAATGGATGCTCCTGTTGGCCTCTGGAAACCTCCATTGGTCTTTGGCTTAATTTGGAAGCCTTATTTATGGACTTCCCTGATCTTGAAAGATGTATATATTATAAATAAAATACGTAATTTTTGTATAGTGATAAGCATGTATAATTTAGTTTATATCTTACTATTAGGACAACACATTATGTTAAGGTAATTTGCCCTGTGGGACCCTTGTAGAAAGAGCACGGCATTATTTTATCAGAGTAAGGAATATATAGGACGAAGGGGCGAGATATGGTTATGTGATGTGGAGAATGCATGCATGCGTATTGGATTGCAGTTGATTCTGCCTTGCAGACTTTTTGATGCATGTATGCATTCTCTACATAAGTACGTCAGGGAATGTTTAGGTGGTAGCCTCAAACTATAGTGTACGTTTATTCATAGTGAATAGTGGATCTGCTAATAATATTTTGCAAGACGTAATGGGGCGTGTATACCTAAACTTATGTTGACTAAGTGTTTGTGTGCAGTCGTCATAACTCGTACTATAGTGTACATTTATCTATTGTGAATAGTGGATCTGCTAATAATATTTTGCGAGACTTAATGGGGCGTGTATACCTAAATTTATGTCAACTGAGTGCTTGTGTGCAGTCGTCATAACTTGTACTTTATCCTGGACTTTGCACCTTAGACATGGACTTTATTGTACTGTGGGTCATAGATATGCGCCGAGGTCTTGATTCTACATATATATTCTATATACGATGAGTGCTATTATGCGGTCCATGTTTTGGGTATACAGATGCGTTCACATTATGTCAACAGAGGCTGATATGCGCTGATATATTTTTCGCTCTGAGTTATGGGAATGTACGAGTTTTTGGGAATGTACATGCGCCAATATTGCACCAAGATTTGATAATACACGTTGATATATATTATATGTGTTTTATGATCAATACTGAGTATTACTGATGATTTCTTTTTCCGACACTTTTTGTATTTTCATGATGTATGGTCTAGTTTTGGTGACACGCAGCATGGAACGCATGTAGTCACATGATATACATTATGTGATCTTTGAGGGTACTGGCATCTCTGTGACACGCAGTGTGGAACGCACGCGGTCACGTGATGCGCGTTAGTCACGTGATGCGCGTTAGTCGCGCATGCGCATTATCGATATAGGTATATGACAGGGATGATTGGCACATGCGCAATGGGATATGACGAACGCCACTGACGCCATTTTTTGTGCTTCCCTCCGATGCTCTCTCCACACTTAAAGGTTCTCACAGGTAATTGTAGAATTGGATAATTATGTGTCATGTAATTCATTTCAGCTATAAAAGGACACCACTTCCTTTGAAGCTTTACCCCTGACGAAGTCACTGTGTGTGACGACACGCGTTGGGTCTGTACCAGGGTATCTGCTCCCATGTAATTTACTTCATGTGGCATATATGGTTGGGCATTTTTTGTTATGTTAGAGGTTCATATTGGTGTTGACAATGATTATATGATTTATTTGCACTACAGCACTTTGGATCCTTCATATGGTATATTGCTTTGTATTTATAGATTTCCCTTTTTTCACTCTGCCGGCCATCTTACTCTTATGCACTTTATGAGCTTTACATCTGATCATGTGGAGCATTACTAATATGTTTGGTTCCCTGGTAAAGTAGGAGAGTATATTGTCCTCCTGCCTAGTTTCTCATATACCTTTGTGGTTTTTAATTGATTTTATTGGTGTTTCTGTGGTGTTTTTCTTGTTTGTCCTAATAAACTTAGAATATTTTTGGATTTAGTGGTGTGCGCTGTATTATAGTGTCCAGCTTTCTTTTTCATATTTTTCACATAGCTCTGGGCCATGATCTCCAGACCAAGATCTCATCCAGATGGATCTTCTCACTGAATTAGATAAGGCTCCTGCTTTTGCCGCAAATCTGATCGATTCTACTGATGCGTCTGCTAGAAAGCCTGCCGCCATCTTGAGAAGGGGAAAGGCTTCTAGTATTTTTTCCCTTTTAGAGCCTGATTTCAGATGATCCTCCACCTGTTGAAGCCATCTGAACTGGGCTCTAGCTACCGAGGTAGCTGCAATTTTTGCGGAGATAGTATTAGCGGAAGTCTCCCATACTTTTTTAAGGAGTCCTTCCGCTTTCCTTTCCATGGGATCTTGCACAGTTTTTGTTTCCTTCACCTCTTCTATTTCTAGAGTATGATAGATGGCTTTTAAAAGAGTATCCGTGTCCCCAGAGTCAAAAAAAATATTTTTTACAAGATTCTTAAGGAGGAGAATCTGGTCTTTCACCCTCTTCTAATTCATTATCAGACTCTGCGTTTTTTACTTCATTAACGTCAGAGCCTGAAGAGGAGGAAATCCCTGGTAATTTTGACCGCTTGCGGGGGGGAGGGGATGATGCCCTCTCTGCCGGAAGCCTTCTGGCCAAGGAAGAACTGACTTCGTCCTTAATTATGGATCTAATATCACTTAGAAGATCCGACTTTTCCTCCTGTATAACCTTGTTAATACAAGCAGTACATAATAGCTTAGTATAGGAATCATCAAGAAATGTAGCACAAACAGCACATTCTCTTTGTCCTCCTCTGGTTTCCTGAAGTGTGATTCTTCCCTATAACACAAGTGGAAGAGAACACCAATCAGCCCAGAGGAGAAGAGGGAAACAAGGGTAGAGGAGAAGGTCCCCAGCCTATACTCACGGACACCAGAGTAGCAGCAGGTTCTGCAGAGACAGAACGAGGCGAGTCGGAGTCCATCTTCTCCCGGTCTGCTCTAGCTGCTGCAGACCTGGGAGTAACTTGCGTCCTTTTGAATCCGGCGCCCTCGGCGCTTCCGGGACAGCCGTGACGTCAGCGCGGCCCGCGATCACCTGACCAACTTACCTGGTGACGTCAGACGCACGCCGCGCTACCCGGAAGTGCCGCCCGGATCCCTTTTGGTGTAAGGCGCTTCCGGTTCGCGCGATCCACCAGACTATAGGGGGGAGAGAAGGAAAGCCTCCGGAAGGCCCGATTACTCCCAAGCTGTCAGGGGACTCCTGCCCCGAGGAGTACTGACCCCCACGTCCCTGGAAGGAAGGAGGTGATGGCCCCGATCGATCCAGGTACCTGGATGCTCCGTAGAGCAGTCTCTCTGCTCCCATCCCAGAAGGGACAGGAAAAACACTAAGGTGTCGGGGGTGGGGCTGTTCTTTAATCTCTCTCTGTTTCCTGTCCCTACAGCGATAGGAGGGGCATCCTCCATTTTGGTGCCGCCATGAGGGAGGATGCGGAGGAAACACACAATCGTAATTAAATAGTATCCAGTGCTTTGATTTATTTATAATTAATTACAAAATGGGGCATGATAATACAGCACATTTGTCAAGAAACCATTGGAAATCATGATTAGTGCACAAAGTAAAACACAGTAACAAAGAAAACGCATGTATCCCTAACTAATAAAACATGAGGACATGCAGTAGGCTGCAAAGCTCCTGAGGATTACACATTGCAGTATACATTTAGGTTCTCAGAAGCACTGTCCATGAATCCCAACACCAGGTGTCTCAGGGAAGAAAAAAAATATGCATGATTACACAATGACCTTGCTTGCATACTCAGTCATAAATCCTCCAAACACCACCCAGTACTTAATAACACAAGTGAAGTAATTTAGGTGGAATCAGGAAAAAAAATATTTTACAACATGGTAGTAAACAATTCATGACAACACTGTTTCATATCAGTTCCCTGGTATCAGATGAACCATGACTTAAAAATGTTTTCAAATGTATTTCAAAGTTGTTGTGTTTTTTTCTCCAAGATATTAAATAAAATCATATTTTATTTCTCTCTTCTTGTTACTTTAAAGCTATTCTGAAATGTTTCTTGAAAAGTTTAAAAAATAGAGAGAAGGTCCTATATGCAGTTTTACCATAGCACCTAGAGAATTCATGTCCTTAGCTTATGATTATTTATGGCAGCAGTATTTGGCCCATTACACTGCTGTACAGAATGCTTCTGACATCTCTGGTCTGCAAATGCCTGAGAGGTGGTTGAATCCATTTTTGAGATTGAAATGTAGAAAGTATTTTGCCAGCTAAATGTTTACAATATATGGATGGGTAGGACCCTAGAAGCCAGAAGACTGAGTAGAGTTTTTTACATAAGTCTCGTTCGAGTGAAATAAAGTTTGATTATCAGGCTCTTCATTAGTTGGACTTGTGACCCTTGGGCGTTTGTTCAGTTGTGCATCTTCTGTGTCTTCCAAAGAAGCCCCAGCACTGACAGACTTAGGAAAAACAAGAAGCAAAAGAAGATGTAAACTAATAAAATTTAAACATTTAAAGGGTCAATTATGCATCTCATATACACTAGACACGGATACAACACTGCTTAAGTGTAGCCACTGACACTAATTCTGTTTAAAAAAACAAACAAACATCCAGTATTTTTTTTTTTTAAATAATAATAATAATAATGGAAGACAGATTAAAATTTATTACTATGTACATTTGGATAACTATGGGTACATTCACAAAGGATCTGCAGCAGACTTGATGCTGTGTTTAAAAATTTAGCTACATTGGCATCTCCAGCATCAAATATGCTGCAGGACCTGTACAAGTGAATGGACCCTTAAATGGGCACTGTCTTTATAAAAAAAAAAATCAGTTGCAAGTTTTTTTTTTTTATTGTTTTTTTTAAAGACAGTGCCTATTCACATGTACAGGATCTTCTGCAGCTGATTTGATCTTGTAGTTTGCGTGCAACGTGAGGGGCCATCTAGGTCACAAACACAGAGAGGGGAAAGAAGCGCACTGCAGCTCAGTCATCTCCCTACCCTTTCTACTAACTGGTCAGGGTCTGAATGAGGGTCCAGTAAGATTTTTTTCAACAAGTACTTTTAAAATAGCAATAAAACTTTTAATAAAAAACTTCACTTCCCACTCTCATTGACAGATCTCTCACTATAACCAACCAGGGAGAGATCTACCAATCAAGGACGTTGGGGACCACTCTGATGACTGATGACCACCTCTAGTGGTTTGGGCAGCATAAAAGTAATGACAGGTTCACTTTTAATTGCATCAGACTATGTCAGAAGCCTGGAGAATTAAAGAGGTTTCTGGGGTGGAAAATCATAAACAGAAGCATATACTGCTGAGAAAGGTTTTCCAGTGGTTACAGTATACTTATGGTTAGTTCTACACATTGTGATATTGGCAAAAAATACCCACCAAGCGACACTTTACTCTTTTTGGTAGCGGTTCTTCCAATGTGAAGATCTCACTTCGCTTCACCATTAATTGCGATGCATCCTCAAACTCCACCTGCACAAAAGAAGTAGTCACTATAATCATGAAAATGAAGTGTATGTAAGAAACATATGGCAACTGAAATAACTGCATTTTATAAGACAAGTTCAAAATGTAGTTATAATAATCCTTTTTTGGGGGGTTCTGCTCCAGTAAGGTGGGGAATAGAAGTGCAGAGCAGGCCAGACTGGTATCATCAATTATTGGGGCATAAATTATTAGGGGGAAAGACAGGGCAATCTGTCACAAAGATCGGGATCATCAAACAGTGTGCTGGCAAAGACTCGGCAGTCATGGTGCCTATTGACACCAATGATAAAGTTAGAGGTAGGTGGAAGGTCCTTGAAAATAATTTCAGGGACTAAGTATTTACCACGATAGGGACTAAGAAAGGAAGCATAAAACAAGTACCTCCAAGGTGAAATTTTCCGAAATATTACCTATACTTTGTGCCACAACAGAAAGACAGCGAGAGATTAAGGAGGTAAACAAGTGTCTCAAGAGCTGATGTAGGAAAGAGGGGTTTGGGCTCATGGAGAACTGGACTGATTTCTCTGTCGGTTACAGGCTCTACGGTAGGGACGGGCTGCATCTGAATGGGAAGGGTGTAGCTGTGCTGGGGAGAAGATGGCTAAGAGGTTGGAGGAGAGTTTAAACTAGGGACTGCGGGGGGAGGGCAACTACAATATACATAGAAGGTGAAGACAGAGCAGATAAAGAGCTGGTGCTAAGTTATGGAACTAGGGATGGAGCGGCAGAAGGTGATAGAACAGTCACTACGGATAAGAGGAAAGGAAATATGAATACATTAAGGAAAGGGGTGTGCACAACCCTAGAAGCTAGGTGCTTCCTAAAACAAACCAAAATTAATTATACCACAAGAAAGAGAACAGGGATATATAACAGAAAAGGAGAACACCAACAGAAGTACAAAAAAATATTTAAACATTTTATTGAATATAAAAAAAAAAAAGAAAATTACCAAACAATGAGAAGGGAAAGCAAAATCCCTACACACACGATTTAAAAACAATTAAAATATCCTCAACCATGAGAGACCCATACAATGCAAGGGGTCCCCTGGGCCTGCAACACGATAAATAGTACAGCTCACAATCCCTCACATTACAGCATAAAAAGTGCTATATATCCAATAAAAAAGTACAGATAATACATCAATAAGTAAGCTGAACCATGTAAATTGCCATGTGAACAATCCCTGCATTACAATATAAGTAAGTAAACAAAGTAAACCAGTGCTACAGAAGAGGTACCAACAAACAAAAAATAACATATCACCATATGAAGAGGGAGAGGAGAAGATACAGGCGATCCATAATGCCCTACATGCTATGTCAAAACAGTAACCTTAAACCCTGACAGCTAATATCCATAACCTAAGACAGGACCTTGGGGACATTGGCTGGGAGAATGCCCTGAGAACTAAAAGTACACAAGAGAAATGGGGCATTTTTAAGAGCATCCTAGGTAGATTTTGTGAACGACACATACTCTATGGGAATACATGTATTAGAAATAAGAGAAAAACAATGTGGTTAACTGCAGCTGTTAGGAATGCAATAAATGATTAAAAAAGCAAGCATTCAGACTACTAAAACAAAAGCAGCAAACAATTGCAAGAGAAAGAAATATTGCTACAGAAAATAAAAAGAATCCCAAAATGTTCTTCACCTATTTAAATAGTAAGAGACTTCAAACTGCAAATGTTGGTCCCCTCAAAAATAATCTGGGTGTAATGGTGGAGGGGGGTGAGAAAAGACCAATCTATTAAATACACTGCTCAAAAAATAAAGGGAACACTCAAATAACACATCCTAGATCTGTATGAATGAAATATTCTCATTGAATACTTTGTTCTGTACAAAGTTGAATGTGCTGACAACAAAATCACCTAAAAATCATCAATAGCCTAGGTCTACGTCCCAAAATATCAGACGACTTTACATTAATATACAAATGTGGGGGGTGGGAAATGTGGCCATCCTCTCACTCAACGCTGCCAAAGTCTTTGACAGTGTCGAGTGGGAGTGTTTGTGGGTTGTAATGAGACGAATGGGCATAGGAGAGGGATTTATGAAATGGGTACGGCTATTATACACTAATGCAATGGCTAGAGTACGGGCGAATGGGGGGTTATCTGACAGCTTTTTGTTACATAGAGGAACGAGACAAGGACCATGTCACCACTATTATTTGATATAGCAATAAAGCCTCTGCCTTCTGTCATCCGTTCATGCAAAGACATAGTAGGGTCTCCCTGGGGGGGGAGGGAAAAAATTTACTTATATGCAGATGATATGTCACTGTATACTAATGACTATGACAAATCCATAGGTCCCATAATGTCCATAATTACTCATGTTGGTTCCCGTTCCTGATTGACTATTAATTGGGATAAATCTGTGGTCCTGTCCCTTAGCTCTTCCCTTCTGCTGCATGTACTTCCCAGGTGCCATTGCAAAGTGTGGAGCGGTTCAAGTATTTGGAAGTGGTGGTTTCAGAAAAAGTGGGGGACTTTATTTCAGATAACTTGTTTCCCTTTAAAAGGAGTGCTTTACTTCATTGCAGTACAGTTACAACATATGAATGGAAATAGCGGGTAGCATGGTTACATGGTTACAGGACATGTACCGCCCTTAGCTGCTATTGATATTGGTTGCACTGACAGACTAGGTCACTCACTGCCTACTCTTAGACTACTTACTAAGGTTTGGGATTAGGGCAAATCATTACTAGGAATACTTGGCTTTACTGAATATTCTCCTTTATGGAAAAACCCAAAACTATCGGAACTATATCGTCTAGAGGGCTTTTCACCTTGGAAAATGTTAGGGATTTCTTGCCTGAGTCAAGTATAGAAAGAGGGAGCTGTCGTGTCTTTTAAGCATTTTAAAGATACTTTCCTGCTCACAGAGCATTTCACAAGTATTTGCAAATCAGACATGCTCTACAGATACAGAATACACTGACCACGTTGACTCTCTCATCTCATCATGTTCTGACGGACGTGGGTGGTTAGGGAGTATTACGGGGCACTATATCGAATGCATATGTTTCCCTACTTCAGAATAAATTGTCTACCATGCCTCTTGTCTTGAGAGATAAATGGGTACAAGATATGGGTCTAATTGAGGACCCTTAATGGCAAGGGGTATTGGAGATGACACCTACGTTATCCCTATTGGAAGCTCAGAGAATGCCTCAGCTCTTCCTGATCCATCGTGCCTATAAAACCCCTTATGTTATACATAAAATAGGATATAGGCAAAACTCTAACTGCCCTAGGTGTGATATGGAAGTGGCCCACATAATGCTCATGTTCTGGAGCTGTCAGAAACTGAATAGTTCCTGGAGTGGTATAAGGGATATATTACAGCCCCCCCCCCCCCCCAAGTAATCTGTCAACCCAATCCCTAATGTGACAAACTCGAGAGCCAGGTAGTCTATAGTATAACTTTGACCTTAACACCTACACAATGGGGGAGATTTATCAAAGGGTGTAAAATTTAGACTGGTGCAAACTGCCCACAGCGACCAATCACAGCTCAGCTTTCCTTTCAGCACTGCCTAAAGCTGAGTTGTGATTGGTTGCTGTGGGTAGTTTGCACCTGTCTAAATTTTACACCCTTTGATAAATCTCCCCCATTGTGTTCTGGGCTTACTGGAAGATTTACAGTTAAACGATTACACTGCCGGAACATGATGCACAATTTTATTTTAAATAGAATGAATGCAGTTATTAGATTAGAAAGGGGAGTTTATATTAAAAGAAAATGTTCTCACAAATTTGAACTAATTTGGGGTCGGTGGCTGGATACCCCTGGCCTTCCTAGCCCTGTTGTACTAGGAACGTGCAGAAATCAACAATTGCGTATTGCAATGGTTAGATAATACTAAAAACTGGTGATAGTAATGCAATCACTACTTTACGGATAGTTGCAAGTCCTTTAAGACAGTATTCACATTTCCTTGAGCAATATGTACTGAATGCCTGAAAGTGATTTTTTGCTGATAATGGCACAGTGTGGCATGTTAGGCTCTCAGAGAGCCTCTAGTTGACAAGTTGATACTTTAACTGTTAGCACTTGTTTTTGTACTGTATTATCATCTTTTTGGTGTCCTCCCTGGCTAATCTGTGGTGAGCCAGGGGAAAAGCATGAAAGAGGAAAAGACAGACATTGCAGAGTGACTTACTTTCTTTATTTGTGAACTTTATGACAAAATGGTATACTTTATGTTATGCACATTGAGCGGGCGGAACATTAAAGCGATCAGAATACAGGAGAAGGACCTGTCAGCGTCCTCCTCCTGTATTCCCTCCCATAGGCTGCCGGCACTTCATACCAGCAGCCTATGGGAGGCCGGGCCGTAACCTCTCCGGCAGGCGTGATGATGTGACGTCATCACGCCTGCCGGAAGTCCCGTCCCCGAGGCTCGCAAGATGGAGCCCGAAGAGGAGGAAGAGCTGCTGCCTGCACAGCGCGGATTAGGTGAGTAGGATGTTTGTTTTTTTAGGGGCACCTCTGGAGGCATTATTAGTATATGGGGGCACCTCTGGGGGCATTATTAGTATATGGGGGCACCTCTGGGGGCATTATTAGTATATGGGGGCACCTCTGGGGGCATTATTAGTGTATGGAGGCACCTCTAGATGCATTATTAGTTCATGGGGGCCACCTCTGGGGGCATTATTAGTTCATGGGGGCCACCTCTAGGGGCATTATTAGCTCATGGGGGTACCTCTGGGGGCATTATTAGTTCATGTGGGCACCTCTGGGGGCATTATTAGTTCATGGGGGCATTATTAGTATATGGGGGCACCTCTGGGGGCATTATTAGCTCATGGGGGCACCTCTGGGGGCATTATTAGTTCATGGGGGCATTATTAGTATATGGGGGCACCTCTGGGGCATTATTAGTTCATGGGGGCACCTCTGGGGGCATTATTAGTATATGGGGGCACCTCTGGGGGCATTATTAGTATATGGGGGCACCTCTGGGGGCATTATTAGTATATGGGGGCACCTCTGGGGGCATTATTAGTTCATGTGGGCACCTCTGGGGGCATTATTAGTTCATGGGGGCACCTCTGGGGGCATTATTAGTATATGGGGGCACCTCTGGGGGCATTATTAGCTCATGGGGCACCTCTTGGGGCATTATTAGTTCATGGGGGCATTATTAGTATATGGGGGCACCTCTGGGGCATTATTAGTTCATGGGGGCACCTCTGGGGGCATTATTAACTCATGGGGGCATCTCTGGGGGCATTATTAGTGTATGGGGGTACCTCTAGGGGCATTATTAGTTCATGAGGGCCACCTCTGGGGGCATTATTAGTTCATGGGGGCCACCTCTAGGGGCATTATTAGCTCATGGGGGTACCTCTGGGGGCATTATTAGTTCATGGGGGCCACCTCTAGGGGCATTATTAGCTCATGGGGGCACAGCAGGGAATCCTACATACAGGGGGCACAGCAGGGGATCCTACATACAGGGGGCACAGCAGGGAATCCTACATACAGGGGGCATCCCACATTCCTACTCGCTTTATTGCACATAACACCAAACAGCGCAGTTACTATGGGAGCCTACAGGAGGGAGAAAGGGAAGGAAGTTGCTAGAAATGTGCGGAGCCTAAATTGTTTGTCTCGCAGGTTCTGAAAAGATGAAACATATCTGGAAGAAATCATCATGGAGGACTGGGCCGGATGGAGAGGAAAAGGGAAAGTGACGCCTCAGATCAAAGAAGACGTCACCTGTGAGTCACTGTATGACACTTTTCTTATTTTGTAGAACATCATTTAGTAGGGGCGCCCCGAGGTGACAGCTACTACATTATCTGTACTCAGAGATATCACTGTGTTATCTGTGCTGTTACATAGGACTGCAGGTGACATCTACATTATCTGTACTCAGAGGGATATCACTGTGTTACCTGTGCTGTTACATAGGACTGCAGGTGACTACTACATTATCTGTACTCAGAGGGATATCACTGTGTTACCTGTGATGTTACATGGGACTGCAGGTGACTACTACATTATCTGTACTCAGAGGGATATCACTGTGTTATCTGTGCTGTTACATAGAACTGCAGGTGACATCTACTACATGATCTATACTCAGAGATATCACTGTGTTATCTGTGCTGTTACATAGGACTGCAGGTGAAATCTACTACATTATCTGTACTCAGAGACACCGCTGTGTTATGTGGTGTTACATAGGACTGCAGGTGATATCAGGTGATTTCTCCAGGTTGCAGAAGTTCAAACTTTATTGTGCCCTGGTGTGCTGGTGTCTGTATACATGTGTGCTGGTGTCTGTATGTGTGTATACATGTGTGCTGGTGTCTGTATACATGTGTGCTGGTGTCTGTGTGTGAGATCAATTCTAGAGAACTGGCTCATATATCCCATTTTCCCCAGTGGCTTAAAATGTAACCTCTGTTATACAGTTATAAAATTGTAGAACCTAAATGTGAACAAGGTGCAATTCAAATAGACACTTACTTGTATAGCTGTCTCTTGTGCTCTGTATGCAGTGCATTATATTCACCCCTGCAACGTACAATTTATAGCGTGTCTACAAGCCCAGCGGGGCTCATTATGATGGAGACTAAAACTTACACAAGAGTGGGGTAGGGGTTCCCCTGTATTCAGAATGCTGTTGAGTGCTAGGCAATGCCCCGTCTGGGATTATTGAATTTCGAGGGTCTATGCAGAGCAGGATAAAGACACCTCTGCTGCACAAACAGGATCTCCTAGAAAGCGTTCTCACCGCCATGTATTCGCTATCACTGTCTTGGGTGAGCTAAACTAGTCTGCCTGGGGAGGGGGGGTGATTTGTATATGCTCACTAACATGGAACAGCCTCATTATATTAGCCTTATCAACATATTCTATGTTAGTGAGCATACCGGGGGGGGGGGGGGAGGGGGAAATTGGTGAACATATACAAATCAAACAGCCCCCAGACCCTCGAAATTCAATAACCCCAAACGGGGCATTGCCTAGTACTCAACAGTATTCTGAATACAGAGGAACCCCGACCCCACTCTTGTATAAGTTTTAGTCTCCATCATAATGAGCCCCGCTGGGCTTGTAGACACGCTATAAATTGTACGTTGCAGGGGTGGATATAATGCACTGCATACAGAGCACAAGAGGCAGCTATACAAGTAAGTGTCTGTATGGTGACATTTAAATTGCACCTTGTTCACATTTAGTTTCTACAATTTTATAACTGTATAACCGAGGTTACATTTTAAGCCACTGGGGAAAATGGGGTATATGAGTCAGTTCTCTAGAATTGATCGGAACCAAATTATACCTCCCAGCAAGGCGTGGGGCGAACACACTATTTTTTTTTTTATTAATGTGGGGGGCCCAGACACTTTGGTTGTATGGGGCCCCGAAATTCCTGATGGCGGCCCTGGTCACAATGGCTGCTGCTTCACACAGCACACGTGTATCAGCAAGGAGGGGGAAATCACTCCCCCCTCTCGAATCGCTGTGATAGGCTGTTCAAACTCGACAGTCAATCACAGCCTTTCAGGGGGATTGTGGGAGTGATCCCTCCCTGCTAAGGTCCTTTCTGTCAGGAGAACTCGAGCAGAGAGGGATCCACCTGAGTGAGCTCCTGCCCGTGCCCCCCAGGTGCCCCCTTGTGCCCCTGCTGCAGTTACCTGGCAGGGAGATCCTGCTACTAGCACTCTCTGTGCTGCTAGCAATCCCCCTGCCTGTCAGACCTTCCTCAGGCCGCCCCCCTGTGTCAACCAACCTCCCCCTCTGCCATCTCCCCTGTGCCATCCGCCCTCCCCTTGTGCCATCTGCCTCTCCCCCTGTGCCATCCGACCCCCCCCCCCCATTGTGCCATCTGGCTCTCCCCCTTTGCCATCTGCCTCTCCCCTTGTTCCATCTGCATCTCCCCCTGTGCCATCTGCCTCTCCCCCTGTTCCATCTGCCTGACCCCCTGTGCCATCCACCCTCCCCTTGTGCCATCTGCCTGACCCCCTGTGCCATCCACCCTCCCCTTGTGTCATCTGCCTCTCCCCCTGTTCAATCTGCCTCCCCCCCATTCCATCCACCCTCACCTTGTGCCATCTGCCTCTCCCCCTGTTCCATCCTCCCCTTGTGCCATCTGCCTCTCCCCCTGTGCCATCTGCCTGTCCCCCTGTTCCATCTGACCTCCCGTGCCATCTGCCTCTCCCCCTGTTCCATCTGCCTGTCCCCCCCGTTCCATCTGCCTCCCCCCCGTTCCATCTGCCTGACCCCCTGTTCCATCTGCCTCCCCCCCGTGCCATCAACCCTCCCCTTGAGCCATCTGCCTCCCCCGTGTAATCCTCCCCCCCCTCTGATCCTCCTCTATGTGCCCTTGTGACTCTACCCCCCCCCCCCCATCTGTGCCAGCCTCACTGGTGGCATAGTGCATGGTAATCAACCAGCAGTGCCGTGTGCTGATCCCCTGAAAGTTCTGCCTTTTTTTTTTCATTTTATTCTTTTACCTGGGCCCGTGCTGTCGTCAGTGGCATAGTGTGCAGGGAGATCCTGCTAGCAGCACCCTCTGTGGTCCCCCTATCTCTCTTGTCCCCCATCTGACTGTTCCTTTGCCCCCTCCCCTCAGCTGCCCACCCCTGTGCCACCCTCCCCCCGTCTCTCTTGTTCTGATCGAAGATCAGCAACAAGTGGGCACAGGTTTTTTTCCTGCTTGCAGCACCCTCTTTGCTGCTAGTGGTCCCCCTGCCTCTCTTTGCCCCAACTCACCTGCTCACCCCTGTGTCATCCTCCCCCCCCCGTCTCTCTTTGCCCCCTGACCGTTCCTCGGCCCCCCACCTCACCTACCCATCCCTGTGCCATCCTCTCCCCTTTCTCTCTTGTTCTGATCAGTGACTAATCACTGATCAGCAACAAGTGGGCACAGGCTTTTTTTTTCCTGCAAGCAGCATCCTCTGTGCTGCTAGCGGTCCCCCTGCCTCTCTTTGCCCCCTCAGACCGTTCCTTCATCCCCTTTTCACCTGCCCACCTCACCTGCCCACCCCTGTGCCATCCTCCCCCCGTCTCTCTTTGCCCCCTGACTGTTCCTCTGCCCACCCGTGCCATCCTTCCCCCTTCCCTGTCTCTTTGCCCCCTGAACGTTCCTCTACCCCCCACCTCACCTGCCAACCCCTGTGTCATCCTCCCCCATGTCTCTCTTGTTCTGATCAGTGACTAATCACTGAACAGCAACAAGTGGGCACAGGTGTTTTTTTTGTAAAGTTACACACTACACATACACTACAAAACACACAAATAAAGTTTTACACTTACATACATACATAACTACTTCTACATTCGGTAGAAGAGGCACACGCTCTTATTGCCTCGGACAACGAAACAGCCAGTGAGGGAGAAGAGGAAGATCCCACCTTCCTCATTTCGACCTCCTCCTCCTCCTTCCCTTCATCATCCAGCGATGATGAGACCCCAAGGCGTGAGGCGGATTTTGGAAGCTGGATTTGGCCAGATTGCAGGACGGAGCCAATGTTGAAATTACAAAGCGCCAGTGTTGCCAAAACAGTGAAAACCCCCCACAAGTGACCTCATTATGGAAACTACACCGCTCAAGGAATCTAACAAAGGGTGCAGTGAGGATATGGACCCCACTGGTGGAAGGCACATAGGTGGAATAATGTGCTGTGAAAAATGTGCTGTGAAAATGAAAAATTAAATTTTTTCATTTTCACGACACATTGTTCCACATTTGTGCCTGTCACCAGTGGGGTTCAAATGCGCACTATACCACTTCTTATATTCTTTGCGTGGTGCAGTTTCCATAATGGGGTCACTTGTGTGTGTGTGTGTGGGGGGGGGGGTTCTCTGTTTTGGCAACACTGGCGCTTTGTAAACTCAACATGGCCTCCGTCCTCCAATCTGGCCAAATCCAGCTTCCAAAATCCAAACTGCGCTCCTTCCCTTTGGAGGCTTTCCTAGCGCCTGTTTGGCATTTAAGATCCACATGTGGGGTATTTCCGCACTCGTGGGGAATTGCTCTACATGTTTAGCAGGTTGTTCTCTTTTTTAACCCCTTGTGACAATGAAAAATTTAAGGCTAGATTAACTTTTTTGTAAAAAAAAAAAAAAAGAAGTAATTTTCTATTTTCTTGCCACATTGTGCCTGCCATCATTGAGGTCCATATGCTCACTACACCCTTTGTTACGTTCCCTGAGGGATGTAGTTTCCATAATGGGGTCACTTGTGGGGGGTTTTCACTGTTTCAGCAACACTGGCGCTTTGTAAACTCAACATGGCCTCCGTCCTCCAATCTGGTAAAATCCAGCTTCCAAAATCCAAACGGTGCTCCTTCCCTTTGGTGGCTTTCCTAGCGCCTGCTTGGCACTTTATGTTCACATGTGGGGTATGTCTATAAACTGCAGAAACAGGGCAATAAATATTGTGGTGCATTTCTCTGGTAATAAGTTTTCTATTATGAGAGAAATTGGATTACAATATAATCTGTGCACAGAAAATTGACATTTTCAATTATCTTACGTTTAGCTTTTATTTTTGTGACTCAACTAAAGGGTTAAAAAACTTTTTGGAAGTGATTTTGAAAAGTTTAGGGGCCCCAGTTTCTGAAATGGGGTGATTTTGGGGGGGGGGGGTTATAACATACAATCCCCTTAAAACCTCAACTGGTCCCTAACAAAAATCTGACTTTGAAATTATTGCGAAAATTTCAAAAATCGTTGCTAAACTTTTAAGCTTTCCATAGTCTTAAAAAATTGAAAGCAAGTTTAAAAAATGTGGCCAACATAAAGTGCACATATTGCTAATGTTATTTAGCATCTCATTTATGTGGTATACCTATTTTCCTTACATACAGAATATTTCAAAGTTAGAAAAATAAAAATTTTCACTATTTTTCACATTTTGTGTTTTTTTCATAAGGATTCGCTATAAATATCCACTCAAATTTACCAGTAATATAAAGAATATCTCACAAGAAAACAATCTCAGAATTAGGATTTGTAATAGCATCCCAACGTTATTAATGAATAAAGTGATACAGGTCAAATTCACAAAATTTGGCCTGGTCCACTGAGTCATTTTGGGCTTGGTCCTAAGGGGTTAATACAAGTCAAAATGAGGCTCAGTATTGTGTTTGGCCTCTATGTGCCTGTATGACCTCCCTACAACGCCTGAGCATGCTCCTGATGAGGTTAGAAAAACAACTCCACATGGGTTGGAAAAATTTGGACTGCACCTCACAAAAATAGAATTAAAAATTATCAAGACATATTTCTTTGCACAAAAGGATAAGATGAAGTGCGGCAGCTCACCAAAATCGGTTAAAAGATGCTTTATTTGGGCATAGAAGGCATCAATAGCAGGCACTATCCACAAATAAGCAGATCGACGGCCGTTTCACGTATAAAATGCTTCTTCTCGGCTCACAAATACAGCATGCACCTACATTACTTTTAGGGTACAAACACACACAGCAGATACGCAGCAAATACGCAGCAGATAAGCAGCAGATTTGATACTGTGTTCAGTTATTTAGATCTTCAGCCCCCTCCACATCTCCTGGGATACTGTGCTCCTTGCTCTGGACACTGTGCTGACAGACACAGCTAACCTTCTTGCCACAGCTCGCACTAATGTGCCATTTAGAGGATGAAGATATAGATTGGGATAAAAAAATTTCTGATATAGATAAAGGGTGCAGTAGGCTTAATCACAAGGTGACACAGATTTTTATTATATATAGGGTTCACTATACCCCTCGTAAGTTGTAGTTAATGAAACTAAAAGAGACCAATAGGTGTGTAAAGTGTAATCACGAAGGGTGGGGGGGGGGGGATTTAATTCACTTATTATGGAGATGTCCGAAGCTATATAGATATCGGGGGGATGTCATATCGAGATTGGAAAATCATTTAGATATTAAGATAGAGAAAGACCCAAAGATATGTGTTTTGGGAGAAGAAAAGAGTTTACACATAAGAGGGGAGGAAAAAAAGATTGTTCTTAAAGGTAACCTGTCACCTCTCATCATCCGCTGCCGGGGGGACATCAGGGAACGAGTCGGCAGGAGCGGCAGTGAGCTTGGAGCAGCGGCGGCTGGCTGGGGGAATGCCGGTAATGTAAGGGGACATGCTGCAGCCACGACAGCAGCGGCGGCGCAGGCTGGTTGCGGGGGATGCGACTAATCTAAGGGGGCGTCCGGGTGCAGAAGTAGCAGCGCTGTTTGAGGGGGGGGTTCTGGTAATGGGGGCTGTGCAGCAGCGGCGGAATGCTGGTCATGGCTCTGGTACTACTCCCCCATCATCTGCTCATACTATGAGCAGATGATGGGAGGAATAGTACAGTGTATATGTAGCAGCAGAACTGAGCAGGGAGGGAGGGGGGACGTAGTTAGATGCACGGGCATCTCCCTCCCTGCTCAGAGCCGTCCCCGTTTATGGAATACTTTAGGGAGCAAGGACACTTGCTCCCCAAAGTATTCCATAAACGTAATCAATAAAACACAGTGTACAGTAAAGTAACATTGACACAATACAGTCCATAGACTTCTGCCCCCTGCTAGACACTACATGGGAATTACACCCTGATTCGTGACGTCACCAAATCTTTGAGAATTTCAACTGTAATCTACTAAATCAAGGGAAATAGCCTTAAAGGTGCATTTCCCATAGTTAATGTACATTAGGCATTTTCATAACTTTCCATAAGTAATAAGAAATTAAAAAATACTTTTAGTCGGACTTCTCCTTTAAGTATATGTAATAAGATTATTATATTAAGTATATGTAATAAGATTATTAAAATTAAATAGGTGTTTCCCCTACGGGTGGGTATTAGGCTACAGGGTGTTGGAGGTGCCCCATAGTGGGATGTGGAGAGAGAGATCGGAGGGGCCTTAACCAGGTTCTTAGCCAGAGCCCTCCAAACCAATCCCTAGTAAGAAGAGACATGAGAATAGAACATAGATATAATCATAAAAGAAATATCTACAGATATATAGGTCGGAAATTGGGCAGCTGCATCCCATGGTAAAGAATTAAATATATGTTTAGGGATTATAGCAAGAGAAACATAGACATTTCCTTTTACAAATGATAGGAAAACTCTAATATTTGTATTTTAAGATTTGTGGAGCTTTGTTTTATATATAAGATCATGTTAAATAAAGAGGATAAATAAAAAAAAAACATGGTGATAAAAACAAAAACAAAAACTGACAGCTGCATTGAAATGCTTAAAGCGTAACTATAATTTCAGTAGCCAAAAAATGAAATTCCTCAAATAAAAAGCCCATGTGTTACCCTTTAACCCATAGCTGCACCAGGACGTTATTGAACGTCCTCGTGCCGCTATGGGAGTTCAGAGAACTGCCGCGATCCCGGGTGCCGCATGTAGCCCGGGCTCGCGGCTATTAGCGGGCACGGTCCGATCGCCGTGCCCGCTAATTAAGTACTTAGAAGCAGCTGTCAAAGTTGACAGCTGCTTCTAAATACTTGCTAATCTCCATACCTGGTGGTCTAGTGGGGGGATCGCCCCCCTGCGGCGCGATTGCTGGGGGGCGATCCCCGCATCCATCCCGGGCCGGGGTCTGCTCCGTAATGGCGCTGATCCCGGCTCGGCATTCTATTGCTTTTGGCTGCAGCAGCCAAAAGTAATAGAACACCGATCTCATGGATTCATGCAGTATAACTATACTGCATGGATCTCTATGAGAGATCAGAGTGCATATACTAGAAGTCCCCCAGGGGGGCTTCTAGTATATGTGTAAAGTAAAAGAAAAATGTATTTTTAATAACACAAAATCCCCTCCCCTAATAAAAGTCTGAATCATCCCCCTTTCCCCATTTTATAAATCAAAATAAATAAATAAATTAATAAACAAACATGTTTGCTATCGCCGCGTGCGTAATCGCCCAAACTATTAATTAATCACATTCCTGATCTCACACGGTAAACGGCGTCAGCGCAAAAAAATCCCAAAGTGCAAAATTGTGCATTTTTGGTCGCATCAAATCCAGAATAATTGTAATAAAAAGCGATCAAAAAGTCATATATGCGCAATCAAGGTAGTTACATAGTTACATAGTTACATAGTTAATACGGTTGAAAAAAGACACATGTCCATCAAGTTCAACCAAGGAGGGGATGGATACAGGGAAGGGGGAGGGGTGATAGGTTCTATACATATGCATTTATATTATTTTGGTCTAAGAACCTGTCTAGCCCTGTTTTGAAGCCCTCTACTGTTTTTGCTGTGACCAGATCCTGTGGTAGACTGTTCCACAGATTCACAGTTCTCATGGTAAAGAAGGCTTGTCGCCTCCGGAGATTGAACCTTTTTTTCTCCAGGCGGAGGCAGTGCCCTCTTGTCCTTTGAGGGGGTTTTACCTGGAACATCTTTTCCCCATATCTCTTGTAGGGGCCATTTATATATTTAAATAAGTTAATCATATCTCCCCTTAAACGTCTCTTCTCCAGACTAAACAAATGTAATTCTTTTAATCTCTCCTCATAACTAAGATGCTCCATTCCCCTTATTAGTTTAGTTGCCCGTCTTTGTACCCTCTCCAGCTCTAGAACATCCTTTTTATGAATCGGGTTCCAAAACTGGACGGCATACTCCAGATGAGGCCGCACCAAAGCTTTATAAAGCGGTAATATTATATCCCTGTCCCGAGAGTCCATGCCTGTTTTAATGCATGACAATATCCTACTGGCCTTAGAAGCAGCTGACTGACATTGTGTACTGTTCTGTAGTCTATTATCTACAAGTACACCCAGATCCTTCTCCATCAGCGACTCTCCCAGAGTAACTCCCCCCAGGACATATGATGCATGTGGGTTATTAGTACCCAGGTGCATAACTTTACATTTATCCACATTGAACCTCATTTGCCAAGTGGACGCCCAAACACTCAGTGTGTCTAAGTCATCCTGTAACATCTGCACATCCTCCATAGACTGTACTGTACTACAAAGCTTGGTGTCATCTGCAAAGATAGAAACATTGCTGTTAATTCCATTCTCAATATCATTAATAAACAAGTTAAACAGAAGAGGGCCCAGTACTGACCCTTGGGGTACCCCACTTATTACCGGGGACCATTCGGAGTAGGAATCATTGACCACCACTCTCTGGGTACGATTATTAAGCCAGTTTTCAATCCAGTTACACATTAAATTTTCCAAACCAATAGACTTTAACTTACCCATCAGACGTCCATGAGGAACTGTGTCAAACGCTTTTGCAAAATCCAGGTACACTATATCCACAGCCGCGCCGCCATCCAGGCTTCTACTTACCTCTTCATAGAAACATATTAGGTTGGTTTGACAGCTTCTGTCCTTAGTAAAACCATGCTGGTTATCACTTATAATACTATTAGCCACTACATATTCCTGGATGTAGTCCCTTATAAGCCCCTCAAATAGTTTCCCCACAATGGACGTTAAGCTTACGGGTCTATAGTTACCTGGGGAAGTTCGAGAGCCCTTTTTGAAGATCGGCATTACATTTGCCTTACGCCAGTCCCTCGGCACAATACCAGTAAGCAAAGAATCACGGAATATTTCATACAAGGGTAGTGAAATTACAGAACTGAGTTCCCTAAGAACTCTGGGGTGCAATCCATCAGGCCCTGGAGCTTTGGTTACATTGAGTTTGTTTAATTTATCTTGGACCATATCTATAGTAAACCAGTTCAGTACATTACATGTGTTAGCAGCACTGGCCCCACCCACCTCAGTACTGGCCCCACCCACCACAGCTCCATCCTCTTTTGTATATACAGAACTGAAGAACCCATTAAGTAACTCAGCTTTCTCCTGATCCCCAGTTATTAATTCCCCGTCGCCATTATTTAGGGGTCCTACATGCTCTGACCTTGGTTTTTTTGCATTAATATATTTGAAGAATTTTTTGGGGTTTCTTTTGCTTTCTATAGCTACCTGCCTTTCATTGTGGATTTTTGCTGCTTTTATTACATTTTTACAGGTTTTGTTGACTTCTTTGTAATGTTTAAATGCTAAAGCTGACCCCTCCGATCTGTATTTTTTGAATGCCCCTTTTTTCTCATTTATAGCCCTTCTAACCTCGGTTGTAAGCCATGTGGGATTGGATTTTAACCGTTTATATTTGTTACCCATAGGAATATATTTGGCAGTACAGTTATTTAATGTGGATTTGAAGATTTCCCATTTATTAGCTGTTTCCGTATGTGACAGCAGCCGCTCCCAGTCTATGCCCTGAAGTTCTGCCCTTAACCCAGGAAAATTGGCCCTTTTAAAATTAAGAGTTTTTGCCCTCCCAACATGTTTTTCTTTTCTACACTTTAAGCTAAAAGTCACTATATTGTGGTCACTACTACCCAGGTGTTCATGGACAGTGACATCCCCAACCAGCTCAGCGTTGTTAGAAATAACCAGATCCAACAAGGCATCACAAGGCTCCTCCACAAACTGGCCCAGAAAATTATCCTGCAGGAGGTTAAGAAATTCCCTCCCCTTTGTGGTTTTAGCTGAACCGTGACCCCAATCTATATCTGGGTAGTTGAGGTCCCCCATTATCACTACTATTCCCTCCCGGGCAGCCCGCTCTATTTGTCTATTCAACTGACCATCTATCCCCTCAGTAATGTTGGGGGGTCTATAGATTACACCAAGAATAATTTTTTCACTCTTTACCTCCTTCTGTAGTTCTACCCATAATGCTTCCACATCATCACAGTCATCTCCCACTATTGCATCTTTTACACTCACTTTACCGATAGAAAGATCACATCATGGCGCAAAAAATGACACCTCACACAGACCCATAGACCAAAGGATAAAAGCGCTATAAGCCTGGGAATGGAGCGATTTTAAGGAACATATATTTTCTTTAAAAGGTTTTAATTTTTTACAAGCCATCAAATCAAATAAAAGTTATACATGTTACATATCGTTGTAATCGTAACAACTTAAGGAACATATATAACGAGTCAGTTTTACCCCAGGGCGAACATAGTAAAAACAACCCCCCCCCCCCCCAAATTAAAAAAAAAACATTTTTTTTTTCAATTTCACCACACATATAATTTTTTTCTGGTTTCCCGGCACATTTTAGGCAAAAATTACATCTGCCATAGCAAAGTACAATTAGTTGCGCAAAAAATAAGGGCTCATTTGGGTCTCTAGGTGGAAAAATGCAGGCGCTATGGCCTTATATACACGAGGAGGGAAAAACGAAAATGCAAAAATGAAAACTGGCTGTGTCCCCTAAGGGTTAAAAAGAGTCCTAAACTGTGTTGATAGTGTGTGCACTCACTGAGATATCCCCAGTTGTTTGGCTCAAAAGAATAAATGAATATTTCTTCTGGCTGAGAGAAAGTGGGGTGGCCTATCCCTCATCTCCCTGGCCTCCCTCCATTCACTGAGCAGCACCTTAGCAGATTATCACACATAGCAGGATAAGATAGAGCCCCAGCATACAGTATCACAATGTAAGATTAGATACAGAGCTCCAGCAGATTGTATTACACACAGAGGGATTAGATACAGTCATCTGCTCTCATTACACTGTAGGATAATGTCAGCCATGGAGGTGGGGGCACCTGCTGCAGACATCTGATAGTGAATGTTATATGTACTATGGAAGGACTACAGCTGTGTTGTGCTGGGACTTGTAGTCCTCCCCTCAGTGACTCACCCACTCTCCCTCATGCAGTACTTTGGAGTCATGCAGTACTTTGGCACTGGATACACTTGTCCCTCCATCCAGCTCTTCCCCTGCGCTGCTCCTCACACACAACACCCTCCGCTCTGCTTAGTGACCTCTGTGAAGGGAGGGGGGAGAACGTGCTGCTAGGAGGTGAGGGGAGGGGGTAGGAGGTTTTGTTTATGTGTGTCAGGGCTGTTATCTGATGCTGCTGTCAGAGTACACTAGGTACAGATCTCCAGGGAGGGGGCGTGTCCAGCAGGAATGCAGAAATAAGACTTTTGGCTTTATGTATTTAAAAAACTGTTCATTTTAGGTTATTAATGTATATTGCAAAAAGTCTTATCATGACCTAAGCTAACTAAAACTGAATGGTCAAAATATTTTATAGTTACACTTTAATTAGCCGCAATGGGACCCACGCCGGCTAATAGAGGCACTCCCCGGCTGCAGATAGCAGCCAGGAGCGGTGCCGCTCAGAGTGGGGTCCCAGCGGGACCCCTCTCTGAACTCCCCCTGCGCCACCATGACGTACCAGGTACGTTATGGGACGCTAAGGGGTTAATATACATAAATCAACGGGCTCAGAAGGTATCCATCCCAGAGTGTTAAAGGAATTAAGTACTGTGTTGGACATACATTCCTAATATTTAAAGATTTTATAATGACAGGGATTGTTCCACAAGACTGGTGCATAGCTAATGTGGTACCAATATACAAGAAGGGTTCAAAGAATGATCCTGGAAACTATAGGCCTGTGGTCGAACATCTATAATCGGTAAAGTATTTGAGGGGTTTGTAAGAGATGCTATACTGGAGTATCTTAATGACAATAATCTTATAACGCAGCACCAGCATAGATTTATCAGGGATCAGTCCTGCCAGACTAATCTAATCACCTATGTAGAGGTCAGTTAAAGACAGGACCTAGGGGAGGATGTGGACGTTGTGTATCTGGACTTTTCAAAGGCATTTGATACTGTGCCACATAAAAGGTTTGTCCATAAAATGAGGATGCTGGGACTGGGGAAACATATGCAAATGGGTAAAACTGCTTCCTAAAAGGACCGGGGGTATTGATGGACAGTACACTCAACTTTCGTGATCAGTGCCAAAGGGTCGCTACCAACAAAATCATGGGATGCATCAAAAAGAGGCATAGATAGTTTTGCATCTTTATAAAATCACTGGTCAGACCACATATAGAACAGTGTGTACAGTTTTGGGCACCTGTATATAAGAAGGACAAAACTGAACTGGAGGGGGTGCAAAGGAGGGCGACCAAGGTCATTAAGGGAATAGGAGGTTTCACCACCAGCATAGACACCGATTCTTTACTGTAAAAGCAGTGAGACTATGGAAAGTTTAGGGGGGACTTGGATGCCTTTCTTGAAAAATATAATATTACAAGTTATGGGCATTAGATTTTATGTGAGAGAACCCTGATCCAGGGATGGGTTCCGATTGCCATTGGAGTCAGGAAATGAATTTTTCTCTTTGTGATGCCTTATCTGCCTTATACGGGTCTTTGCGTTCCTCTGGATCAACAAAATAAGGTTTCTGTAGATTGAACTTTATGGACGCTTGTCTTTTTTCAACCTTATTAACTATTGGTGCGTTTACACAGACAGATTTATCTGACAGATCTTTGAAGCCAAAACCAGGAACAGACTATAAACAGGGAACAGGTCATAAAGGAAAGACTGGGATCCATCCTCTATGGGTTAATGATGTCAAATTAATCCAGACAAATTATAAATAAATAAATGACAAAAATAAATGACCTCCATTAAAACTTGACTACAATCTCTCTAGGGACTTTTCTCCAGGTTAAACATCTGAATGCCCATATGTTTGTATGTTTGCATTAACCTAAATAACCACTCACCTGATACACAAGGCTCACTTTAGATGAAATAAATTTAGCTTTGTAAATATTTCCATCTATCCACCTGAGATCCACAACTTCTCCCTCTGCTGGTGGCCCATTTTGCATACAATCTCTGCTCTAATAAGACAACAAGACAATGTTTAGTGTGTGTATTTTATATTACTTGTACTGGGGACTATATATAAACTATACAAATGAGTCTTTATTCTCATGGTTAATTGCTCTATTATAGGAGTTATTATTTCAAGATCTTTATGCAAGGCTCCTTTCAAATAGTTTCCAAATACAGTATCTGCATATTATACCCATCTAGGAGGCAAAACTCACCATGATACTTTCAGGATAAACGTTGTCACTATATGATCCATCATCAAAATTAACTTCATAGAAAATATGAGTAGCAGCTCCAATCACATGGCATCGATAGTACAAACCGTTCCGATTCCGCCCAATCACAGTTTGGCCTACTTTCACCTCCTTGGAGTCTGTACTCTGTAACAAAAATGCATGACAATGATTACCTGATTTCATTGGGGAAATAAGAAAGAGGAAAAATAGGGCACGGGCGCCTCGTGTGATACCCCAGTGATATAGAGAGATGGAATGGTGAAAAGGTGCTCACTTGAATGCCACTTTGGCTTTGTGCATATCACCCCTTCAAGGATTGAGGGGTACACATACAAATCCAGTTCGTATTCCAATTGGAAGTAACACAGACCATTTTAAAGGACTGCCAAAATGACTGTACCAGGTAAACGGGATACTCCCAAAATGATGGGGCCCGTGGAGACAATATAAATAGAAAAATAAAAAACAAATAAACACTATGGTACTCTAGGTCAGTGCTGTCCACACAGAGAGAGTAGGTATAAAATAAAGAAATTTATTAAAAGAATATAATCACAAATATGACGCGTTTCGAAGATGTGTCCTCTTCAACAGATAAAAAATAGTGCATAGCAAACAGAGGAAGCTGAGCTACTTAAAAGGGAGACAACACGCCCAGATTGGAGGGGTCTCATTGTGTGGTTTACATACAGAATATACATATACAAACATGCAGTTTCAATAGTATCTAACTCATACATAAATGACACATAGTGTAGCAAGTATATAATAAAGCCCTTTTCAGTTATATCCAAAGTGTAATAATAGTAGTAATCATGCTGAGGTTGTTCTCAGAAAACACAGTGCAACATTGTGTACAACAATTAGTAAACAAGTACCAAAACGATTACCAAAAAACATTTGAAACAGAAATCGGTACTGTGTACCATTATATCTCATTGGAAAGCCATAACAGTGTGAGGCCATGTTCACACTGCGTATGTTTCCGTCCGTAGTGCAAACTGCGAATATTCGCCCGTAGTTTTGAGGTTGATGCGTTCGCTGGAAAGTATACGATATAGGCCCGCACAGTGCACACTACGTATGAGCTTACGGCCGGATTGTATGCGGTGCCGTGAAAAATGAATAAGACCATTGTTTGAGGACGGAAATGTTGAAATTCACGGCCGTGGATTTACATGTGGTCCCGTACGAAGTACTTATTTCTGCCAAATTGAACTTGATTTTTTGATCCAAAAGGTTCTGTGTGGTTTAAGGGGCTGGGCGAAGATTTCCAAGTAAATGACCTGTTTCAGATTGCTTCGAAAAAAGCTAGGGAAGCAGAACTGTACTACGGGCGTATGTTCGCGGTTTGTATGCATCCGGCCGCATGTTGATTTTTCCCACGACCGTAGTTTCAGCCATACATGTACGGCGGCGTACGAACTGGGGACGGAATCGTACGCAGTGTGAACATAGCCTAATAATAGAACTTATATCTAGATCGGGCACAGGGCGGTTAGGTGTAGTGATCATAACTTAGAAAGCAAAACACCGCTTTTACGTGGCAGTGACAGAGAGAAGCGTGGAGATAGAAGTGCGGGAAAGTCAAACATTGGACGTAAAATCCAGACCCCAGTTGTGATTAACTGGGTCTGTTTTTTTTACTTTCAATGTTTATATCAATTTTGCTGAATTTTTAGATACTGCAGTATGTCACGAACAAGGCCACATTTTTACTAAAACCTATTTTAAATCTGTGTTAAATCAGTTATTTGCATTATCAAAGTGCACATTTTAAGAAATGGAGAAACAACATTCCTTTTGGGCAGTTTCGCCAAATCAGACGGAACTGTACCTGTTTAAGTGACTATAATAAAGTACCATTCGGGCCAGAAGATTTCTATCTTTCTATCTATCGTTCGTTGGTAGAAAATTCCCAGAACAAGGCAGCACTTCTTTCACAAGCCCAATGTCTATTGCCTGGTAAGAAACATGATGGGGGAGATTTATCAAAGGGTGTAAAATTTAGACTTGCTTTGGGCAGTTTGCACCAGTCTAAATTTTACACCCTTTGATAAATCTCCCCCGATGTCTCCAACAGTCAATCAGCTTTTGAGACCAACTTTATTACTACATTCACTAGTGACAACAAGAAAATTACATCCATCCTTCACAAAAATTGGTCAGTGTTAAAATTAGATCCATTCCTTAAAGGAGGCTACTAGAGTGCCCAAGATTGACCTTTAGGAAAGCTCGCTCCTTAAAGGGAACCTGTCACCCCCCGTGCCGGGGTGACAGGCTCCCGACCCCCCGTTAGAGCCCCCTATACTCACCTAATCCCGCCGGGTCCCGCTTCTGGAGGTGGTCGGGTGATGAAGATCTCAGCCGCTGCAGCCCGGCGCGCGCGCTGAGAGATGAGTCCAACACCCATAGAGAATGACAGGAGAGTCCAGCGCTCCGTCATTCTCTATGAGCGTTGGACTCATCTCTCAGCGCGCGCGTCGGGCTGCAGCGGCTGAGATCTTCAACACCCGACCACCTCCAGAAGCGGGACCCGGTGGGATTAGGTAAGTATAGGGGGCTCTAACGGGGGGTCGGGAGCCTGTCACCCCGGCACGGGGGTGACAGGTTCCCTTTAAAGAGCATCTTGGCTCCCAGTAATCTAAAAAAGAAGCCTGCGACCAACCCCTCCTCTTCCTTCATGTCGATTAAACCAGGATGTTTTCGGTGCGGTATTACTAAATGTAAATGCTGCCAAAACATTTTGCGTAAGACCTCAAAGTTTACATCCAAGACCACTGGGGAGGAGTTTACAGTTAAATCTATCTCTTAGAATGTAAGTGCGGTATACAATATGTTGGCCGCACTATGCAAACCCTGAGAAATAGAATTAATAAACACCGTTCTAATGTCGAGAAAGGGTTTTTACTTCATCGTGTTTCACGCCACACTCTAATTGTGGCGGCTGCCGCTTCTCCTCATTTACTGTACTTCCTATCGAACAGGTCCCAGTAGGGGGTCAGCGTTTCAAGAATCTAAAAAGGAGAGAAAACTATTGGACTTTCAAACTTAAGACCCTTACTCCACAGGGTCTAAATGAATATACTGAACATGTATAATACTGTGGCCCCTTATCATTATTTTATTAATCTTGTCATTTATTCATTCACATTTTCACTATATCTACTCACATCAATTTTATTCTATTTTACATTTATACTCATTGTATATCAGCATATTACCCTCAGCGTTGTGGCCAGTACTATCTGTTATTATTACCAATATACTACTACTACTACCATTATTGGTGTCTCTGCAGTGTTCTTTTGCATATTCGATTTCCCAGGGGACAATGTTCTAGAATACACTGACGTTGAGACACGTGATGGTGTCTCTGCTGTATTTTGGTTGATCTCCCTGAGGTCAACCAGCGTCCTTTTGCATGCACTTACTAGTCATTGCTCCCACTAGCCAGAAACCTACTCCACACTGATGAGGGGCAAAAACCCTGAAACAGCTGTCTGTTGATGGATACCTTGCTGAGGTGGTTTCCTTGACTGAAGAACGCTTTGGCTTTGTTGTTCCTTCCCGGAGGGAAGGTCTGGCTAGTTCACTGACGTCAAGACACTTGATGGTGTCTCTGCAGTGTTCTTTTGCATATTCGATTACCCAGGGGGCAATGTTCTAGAATATACTGACGTTGAGACACGTGATGGTGTCTCTGCGGTGTTTTAGTTGATCTCCCTGAGGTCAACCAGCGTCCTTTTGCATGCACTTACTAGTCATTACTCCCACTAGCCAGAAACCTACTCCACACTGATGAGGGGCAAAACCCCCGAAACAGCTGTCTGTGGATGGATACCTTGCTGAGGTGGTTTCCTTGACTGAAGAATGCTTTGGCTTGGTTGTTCCTTCCCGGAGGAAAGGTCTGGCTAGTTCACTGACGTCGAGACACATGATGGTGTCTCTGCAGTGTTCTTTTGCATAAATTAATATACTGAACATGTATAATACTGTGGCCCCTTATCATTATTTTATTAATCTTGTCATTTATTCATTCACATTTTCACTATATCTACTCACATCCATTTTATTCTATTTTACATTTATACTCATTGTATATCAGCATATTACC
Organism: Dendropsophus ebraccatus; assembly: GCF_027789765.1. Classification (NCBI taxonomy): domain Eukaryota; kingdom Metazoa; phylum Chordata; class Amphibia; order Anura; family Hylidae; genus Dendropsophus; species Dendropsophus ebraccatus. The sequence goes on along the minus strand of NC_091456.1, from coordinate 118,392,159 downwards.
CTCAGCGTTGTGGCCAGTACTAACTGTTATTATTACCAATATACTACTACTACTACCATTATTATTATTTTTATTGTTATTATTATTATTATTATTAACCCCTTGCCGCAAAAGGACGTACCAGCACGTCCAAATCTGCAGCCCGTTCCTGCAGATAGACGTGACGGCACATCCTCGGGATAACAGGGGCGCAGAAGCTGTCAGTGATAGCCGGGCACCCGCCGCAACTGCCGAGATCCGGGCCAGGCCCAGATCTCGGCAGTTAACTCTATAGGTGCTGCGATCTGTGCGATCGCAGCCCCTATAGTGCTAGAGGAAGGGAGAATTCTTTCTTCCTCCTCCATCGGGGCTGTGCGGTAAGATCTTCCCCGAAGCCTCCTGATGTCCCAGCTACGGAAGCTGGTCAGGCTCAGCCTAAGGCTGAGTCTGATCAGCTTTTCCTTTTACAGGCATAGTGCATTGCAGTGCTGATGAGCACTGCAATGCAATATGCCTGTAATCAGGAAATTTTACATTAAAATCCCCATGGTGGGACTAAAACACACAGTGTAAAAAAAACAAAACAAAAAAACACAAAGAAAATACATTTATAATAAAATTAAATTTACACATAATCCCCATAGCCCCCAATACAATAATAAATGTAGAAAAACAGACATAGACATATTTAGTATCGCCGCGTGCGTAATGACGCAGGCAATACAAATATTACATGAACCCTTTAGTGACCGCCAATACGTATTTTCACGGCGGTTACTAATGGGCTTTATTCCGATATGTACGACTTTTAGCGGCGGATGTATCGGAATGCTCTGCCAACCCCTTGCGGCGGAAGAACGGGGGATTAGCTGTCAGTGTGACAGCTGATCTCCCCATGAAACTGGTTTAACCCATATCATGACAGCGGCATGTAATGGGTTCCAGTGGCTGCCGTGGGTATTCTCACGTGATCTGAGGTCCTGCGGCGCCATCCGGTCCCTCGATGGTCTCCATGGTAATCCCAGGGGCCTAATGAAGGCCCCCAGGATTACCATGGATATGCTATCAGGCTGACAGGCATGGCTATGCAGATATCCTGTCAGCATGATGCATAATACAATACACTGCACTACAGTAGTAGTACAATGTATTGTATCAGTGGTCACAGATCAACTTTACAGTATTACACTAGTGTACGCTAGTGTAAAAGTAAAAAAAAAAAAAAAAGTGCACCAAAACACAAAACGCAGCCCCCCCAATAATAAAAATGCATTATATTCCCTATACCCTATAAACAGTTACATAAAACAGATCAAAAACACAAAACCTATGCATGTTTGGTATCGCCACATCCGTAAAAACCCAATCTATAAAACTAAATCATTATATATATATTGCACGACACACGCTGTAATTTAAAAGAATTGCTGTATTTTATCAATCTGCTTTAGAAAATACGTCATAAAAGATCAAAAAGTCCTATATATGTAAAACTTGGTATCAATAGAAACTACAGATCTTCCCGCAAAAAATGAGCCCAAAACCAGCTCTTTCGCGCAAAAGATAAGAACGCTATGGATCTTGCAATGTGGCAACAGTTTTTGTGGGTTTTTGTTAGGAAGATAGCCGCCATTACTGTGAACAGACTCTGGTCACAGTGATGGATTCACCCCACATTACCTGGAAAAACCCCACATTACCTGGAACCACTCTAGATTACCTGTAACCACACCAGATTACCCGTAACCACCCCAGATTGCCATAGACTGCCCATAACCCCCTTGATTGTCCATCACCACTCCAGATTGTCTGTAACCACCCCAGATAGCCAGTAACACCCCCAGATTGCCTGTAATCACCCCAGATTGCCACAGACTGCCCGTCACCACCCCAGATTGCCCATCACTACCCCAGATATCCAGTAACCAGCCCAGATAGCCAGTTACCAGCCCAGATTGCCCGTAACCACCCCAGATGGCCAGTAAACACTCCCAAATTACCTGTAATCTCAATTTTTTTTTTAGCAACTTTGCTATTGTAATAACCGATACTAGCTGCGGTTTTGCTCCAGCTCCTTCCCTTCTGAGCCCTGCTGTGTGCCCATTAAGTGGTTTATGCCCACATATGGGGTACAGTTGTACTCAGGAGAACCTGCGTTACAAATTTTGGGGTGTGTCTTCTCCCCTGTTCCTAGTGAAATTGAGGAATTTCAAACTAAACAAACATATTGGAAAAATTAAATTTATTCATTCTTACTGTCTAATTTTAAATACTTTCCTCTAATGCCTGTGGGGTCAAAATGCTCACCACACCCCAAGATGAATTCTTTGAGGGGTGTACTTTCCAAAATAGGATGACTTTGGGGGAGGGGGGTCTATTCTGCTGACACTACAGGGGCACAGCAAATGCACCTGGCGCTCAGAAACTTCTTCAGAAAAATCTGCACTGCAAATGCTAATTGGCGCTCCCTTCCTTCTGAGGCCTGCTGTGTGAGAAATTTAAAACTAAACAAACATATTATTGGAAAAATTCAATTTTTTCTTTCTTACTGTCTAATTTTGAATACTTTCCTCTAATACCTGTGGGGTCAAAATGCTCACCACAAACCAAGATGAATTCTTTGAGGGGTGTACTTTCCAAAATGGAATGACTTTTGGGGGGTATTCTGATGACACTACAGGGGCTCTGCAAACGCACCTGGCGCTCAGAAACTTCTTCAGTAAAATCTGAACGGAAAATGCTAATTGGCGCTCTTTCCATTCTGAGCCCTGCTGTGTGCCCATACAGTGGTTTATGCCCACATATGGGGTACCGTTCTGCTCAGGAGAACCTGCGTTACATATTTTGGGGTTGCTTGTGAAAATGAGATAATTTAATGTAAACAAATATATTATTGGAAAATTTCTATTTTCCATTTTTTACGGCCTAAATTAATTCTTTAGGTTGTGTAGTTTCTAAAATGGGGACACTTATGGGGGTTTCCAGAATACTAGCCTTGTAAATCCACTTAAAAAAGAACTGGTCCCTTTAAAAAAAATCAGTTTTCGAAATTTCATGAAAATGTGATAATTTGCTGATACATTTCTAAGCCCTGTAACACCCTAAAAAAGTAAAATACGTTTATGAAATGAAGCCAGAATAAAAACGTCATATTGAAAATTGACTTAGTAACTAATTTATGTGATACGACTTTCTGTTTTTAGAAGCAAAGAATTTCAAAATTTGTACAGTGCAAATTTTTCATGATATTTTGATGTTTTTCACAAAAAAGCACACAAGACAGTGACCAAATTTTGCCACTAACAAAGTAAGTTACGAAAAAACTATTTCAGAATCGCTAGCATACGTTAAAGCATCACTGAGCTATAAGCACATAAAGTGAGACAGGTCAGATTTTGAAAAATGAGCCTGGTCATTAACGCGACTCTGTACCTACAATCTGACCCCCCCCCCCCCCCCCCCCAAACCACTTTTACCTTCAGATAGCTGCTTTTAATCCAAGATCTGTCCTGGGGTCCGTTCGGCAGGTGTTGCAGTTATTGTCCTAAAAACAATTCTTAATCCTACAGCGCTGTGTCTAACAGCCGGGGCTTACATTTGTATATGCATTAGGCACAACCTCTCCTTCCCTCCTCCCCGCCCTCCTCAGCATTAGGAATGATCCAGGAACATTTACTGCTGTTTGAGCTTTGCAGAGGTGTCTTAACGATCCAGCCCATGTTCATCATGCACACAGAAGGGGAATAGGAAGCAATCTGCCTGGAGCATTCCTAATCATGAGGAGGGTGGGGAGGAAGGACAGAGAGGTTGTGCCAGCCTAATGCATATACTAATGTAAGCCCCGGCCGTTAAACACAGCGATGACGGATTAAAAGTCGTTTTTAAAACCTGCCGAAAGGACCCCAGGACAGATCTTGGATTAAAAGCAGCTATCTGAAGGTACAAGTGGTTTGGGGGGGGGGACAGATTGTGGGTACAGAGTCACTTTAACCCCTTAGCAACCAATGACGTATCTGATACGTCATGGTGCGGCGAGGGGTGTTCAGAGACGGGTCCCGCCGAGACCCCGCTCTGAACGGCGCTGATCCCAGCTGATATGTGCAGCCGGGCAGTGCCTCTATTAGCCGGCGCGGGTCCCGTTGCCGCGCCGGCTAATCAATCCTCTAAATGCAGCTGTCAAACCTGACAGCTGCATTTAGAGGCTTTAAGCCGCAAGTCCCTGGTGTCTAGTGGGAAGGAGATCCGTTCTTCTGCCCGTCACGGCAGGCCAAAGCAATCTATGACCGATGTAATCGATCTTTGCTGTGTATATACAAGTCCCCCAGGGGGACTTCTAGTTACAGTAAAAAAAAAAAAAAAAAAAAGTAAAAATGTTTTTTTTTATTTATAAAAAAATCCCCTCCCCTTATAAAAGTCCAAATCAGCCCCCTTTTCCCATTTTACAAATATAAATAAATAAACAAATAAATAAACATATTTAGTATCGCCGCACGCGTAATTGCCTTAACTATTAATTAATCACATTCCTGATCTCACACGGTAAACGGCTTCAGCGCAAAAAAGTTCCAAAGAGCAAAATTGCGCATTTTTGGTCGCATCAAATACAGAAAAAATGTAATAAAAAGCGATCACAAAGTCGTATATGCGCAATCAAGGTACTGATAGAAAGTACATGTCATGGTGCAAAAAATGACACCTCACACAGCACCATAGACCTAAGGATAAAAGCGCTATAAGCCTGGGAATAGAGCGATTTTAAGGAACATATATTTGTTAACAATGGTTTGAATTTTTTACAGGCCATCAGATAATATAAAAGTTATCCATGTTACATATCGTTGCAATTATAACGACTTGAGGAACATGCATAACAAGTCAGTTTTACCATAGGGCGAACGGCGTAAATGCAAAACTCCCCGAAATGAAAACAAATTCCTTCAATTTGACAGCGTCAATTATTTTTTTCCGGTTTCGCTGCATATTTTAAGGAAAAATAATGCCTGTCATTGCAAATTATAATTGGTTTCGCAAAAAATAAGGGCTCATATGGGTCTCTAGGTGAAAAAATGCAAGTGCTATGGCCTTTTAACCCCTTTAAGGACAGAGCCTGAAATGGCCTTAACCCCTAGACGACCCTGGACGTAGGGTTACGTCATGGAAGTCTGTCCCCAGACGACCCATGACGTAACCTTACGTCATGGGTGTTATTCCCGCTATGAAGTGCGCTCCGGAGCGGAGCGCGCTTCATAGGAGGTGGGGGCCGGCTGCAGTGAGCAGCCGGGACCTCACCGGTAATGACACGCTGCAGCGATCGCGCTGCCGCGTGTCATTAACTCCTTAAACGCCGCGATCGCGGCGCGACCGCAGCGTTTAAGTGTAAGTGACAGGGGGAGTCCCCTGTCACTTACCGATCGGGACCCCCGCAGTGTGACTGCGGGGGTCCCGATCTTTGAAACGGACTGCTGGAGGTCTCTTACCTGCCTCCATGCGGTCCGATCGGCGATCTGCTACACTGAGCCTGCACAGGCAGGCTCAATGAGCAGAGCGCCGATAACACTGATCAATGCTATGCCTATGCAGGGCCGTCTTACCCATTGGGCAGGGTAGGCGGCTGCCCGGGGGCCCTTGCGTCCTAGGGGGCCCCTGCCCGCTGTGACAGCGGGCAGGGGCCCCCTAGGACGCAAGGGTCCCCGGGCAGCCGCCTCCCATGCCAAATGGGTAAGACGGCCCTGCGCGCCCCCCCTTCCCCTTCTCTTGCGACCGCAAGCACTTTCTAGCTTGCGGTCGCAAGAGGAAATCCGGCCCCAGCTGATGCGTCGCTCCCTGGGGGATTCTCCGGGAGCGCACGCATCAGGAACCTCAGAGCGCGTCGCTGGGGCTTCCTGTACCGGAAGTCCCGGCCTGAGCGCACACTGAGCTTCCGGATGTGTGCGCTCCCTGAGAATCCCCCGGGGAGCGACGCATCAGCCGGGAGCAGAAGAGGAGAGGAAGCAGCGACGGGGGAGCGCTGGTAGGTGAGTTGGGTGTTTGTTTTTTTTATCTTCTGTGCAGGGGGCAAACTATAAGGGGGGGAATACAGGGGAGGTGAGCCATCTATAAGGGGGGATACTGTACAGGGGGGAGCCATCTATACGAGAGGGGGGGGGATACAGGGGGGAGCCATCTATAAGGGGGGATACAGGGGGGAGCCATCTATAAGGGGGGGATACAGGGGGGAGCCATCTATAGGGGGGGATAAAGGGGGGTCATCTATAGGGGGGATACAGGGGGGAGCCATCTATAGGGGGGATACAGGGGGGGAGCCATCTATAAGGGGGGGATACAGGGGGGGAGCCATCTATACGAGAGGGGGGGGGGATACAGGGGGGAATACGGGGGAGCCATCTATAGGGGGGGATAAAGGGGGGGCCATCTATAGGGGGGATACAGGGGGGAGCCATCTATAGGGGGGATACAGGGGGGGAGCCATCTATAAGGGGGGGATACAGGGGGGAGCCATCTATACGAGAGGGGGGGGATACAGGGTGGAATACGGGGGAGCCATCTATAGGGGGGGATAAAGGGGGGAGCCATCTATAGGGGGGATACAGGGGGGAGCCATCTATAGGGGGGATACAGGGGGAGCCATCTATAAGGGGGGAATACGGGGGAGCCATCTATAAGGGGGGAATACGGGGGAGCCATCTATAGGGGGATACAGGGGGGAGCCATCTATAGGGGGATACAGGGGGAGCCATCTATAGGGGGGGATAAAATGGGGAGCCATCTATAGGGGGGGGATACAGGGGGGAGCCATCTATAAGGGGGATACAGGGGGAGCCATTTATAGGGGGGATACAGGGGGGAGCCATCTATAGGGGGGGAATACGGGGGAGCCATCTATAGGGGGGGATACAGGGGGGAGCCATCTATAGGGGGGGGGATACAGGGGGGAGCCATCTATAAGGGGGATACAGGGGGAGCCATCTATAGGGGGGATACAGGGGGGAGCCATCTATAGGGGGGGATACAGGGGGGAGCCATCTATACGAGGGGGGGGATACAGGGGGGAGCCATCTATAAGGGGGAATATGGGGGAGCCATCTATAGGGGGGGATACAGGGGGGAGCCATCTATAAGGGGGTAATGCGGGGGAGCCATCTATACGGGGGGATACAGGGGGGAGCCATCTATAAGGGGGTAATACAGGGGGGAGCCATCTATAAGGGGGTAATACAGGGGGGAGCCATCTATAAGGGGGTAATACAGGGGGGAGCCATCTATAAGGGGGTAATACAGGGGGAGCCATCTATAAGGGAGTAATACAGGGGGAGCCATCTATAAGGGGGTAATACAGGGGGAGCCATCTATACGGGGGGATACAGGGGGGAGCCATCTATAAGGGGGTAATACAGGGGGAGCTATCTATAAGGGGCCAATACAGATGTGCAGTGTGTAGAGAGATGAGGATGGTGCCAGAGTGAGGAGACTAATATGTCTGTCTGGCAGATTCTGTGGATTCGTGGCTCGGAGAAGTTCTCATAACGGCACAGGGCAAATGGAAAAGAAGATGAAAAGGGAAGAACTCCGATCAGAGAAGACGTCCCATGTGAGTCACTTGATGTATCTGCACTGTAATGTATATGGTGTACAGAACCTGTGTAGAGCTGGGTACCTCTATATGACTGGATGAGGTGATAGTGATCTGTGTACAGTGGATTAGTCAGTAGCAGCGGTGGTGTTAGTCAGTATGCGGTGGTAATATTTGTTGCTTGTTATCTGGCATATATATAGAGAAGGGCAAAACAACATGTCTCATATAGACAGAGGGGCAACAACATTACTATTATATTATATATGAACCATGTTGTTTCCCTGTATTCTGTATACATGGAAACAACATGGTTCTCATATATAATATAATAGTCATGTTGTTGCCCGTCTGTATGTATGAGACATGTTGTTTTGCCCTTCTCTATATATAAGCCATGTTGTTTCCCTGTATATTGTATTATACAGTATACATACAGGGAGACAACATGGTTCTCATATATTATAGTCATGTTGCTGCCCCTCTGTATATATGAGACATGTTGTTTCCCTGTATATTTTATTATACAGTATACATACAGGGAAACAACATGGTTCTCATATATAATAGTCATGTTGTTGCCCCTCTGTATATATAAGACGTGTTGCACTGGTGTGACAATATACCCTGCAGATTGCTGTTGGAAGTGCTGTCTCCATTGCGTTTTTTGGATACTTTGAAGCCAACCTGGTCTGGTTTGGTGCGGCGGCACGCACGGTTATTTTTTGTTTTTGTGCTGCTGAAAGACTGTGTTGTGAATTAAAGTTTATGTTAACAATAATTTGTATTTTTTATTGTACGTAATTGTACTGGCTAGGGGCGGGGTTGCAAAGATTGGGTGGGGCCCAATTCGCACCTCTGCCCAGGGGCCCATAATGCTGTTAAGACGGCCCTGTGCCTATGGCATAGCAATCATCAGTGTATAAATCAAAGTAATGTATGTACAAGTCCCCCAAAGGGACTTCAAAAGTGTAAAAAAAAAAAAGTTAAAAACACTAACACACTACCCCAAAACCCCTCCCCCAATAAAAGTCTAAATCACCCCCCTTTCCCATTATATAAATAAAACATATAAAAATGAATAAATAGATAAACATATAATATACCATAGCGTGCGTAATTGTCCGATCTATTAAAATATAACAAGCGTCATTGCGACCGGTAAACGGCGTACACGAAAAGAGGGGAAAAAGTGCGCAGATTACCGATTTTATGTTACATTATATATTTAAAAAAATCAATAAAAAGTGATCAAAACGTCCGATCTTCACAAATATGGTATTAATAAAAACTAGAGATCATGGCGGAAAAAATGACACCCCATACAGCCCCATAGGTGAAAAAATAAAACCGTTATAAGCGTCACAATAGGCCCATTTTATTAATATTTAATTGCCAAAAGTAAGGATTTCATAAAAAAAAATATATATAACATTAGAGAATCTGTGTAACCTGCATATGGTTGTGTTCGGACTGACCTATAGAATAATAGTGTCATGTCGCTGTTACCATATAGTGCATTACGTAGACACAGGAACCCCCCAAACGTTACCATATTGCATTCTTTCTTACGATTTCACCTATTTATATCTTCATAAATAATATATTTGGAATTCCATCATACATGTTATGGTAAAATGAATGACGCCATTACAAAGTACAACTATTCCTGTAAAAAACAAGCACTTACATGGCTTGTAGATAGAAAACTGAGAGTGCTAGAGCTCTTAGAAGGGGAGGAGGGAAAAACGAAAGCACTAAGATCAAAATTTGCGCGGTCTACTGGGTCATTTTGGGCCTGGTCCTCAAAGGGTTAAGGACAGAGACAAATTTTATGAATATGACCTGTGTCACTTTATTCATTAATAACTTCTGGATGCTTTTACCTATCTGGCTGATTCTGAGACTGTTTTCTCGTGACATATTGTACTTTACATTTCTGGTAAATTGGAGTCGATACTTATAACAAATCTTTATAAAAAAAAAAAAAAATAACGTGAAAAATTTTGAAAAAATGCATTTTTCCAACTTTGAAACTTTTTTGCTTATACAGAGAATGGTTATGCCACATAAATTATATATTAAATAGCATTAGCAACATGTCTACTTTATGTTGAAGGCATTTATTAAACTATCTTTCATTTTTTTTAGACAATGAAAAGCTTAAAACATTAGCAGCAAATTACCAAATTTTCAGTAAAATTTCAAAATCAGATATTTTTAGGGACCTGTTCAGGTTAAGGGTATATTCACACGGGCGGGCTCGCAGCGAGATTCTCGCTGCGAGCCCGGCAGGTCCTGGCAGTTCCCATACACTACATACTTGCTGCGGTCTAAACGACCGCAGCGAGTATGTAATTATACCGCCCTTAACCCCTTCTGCTCCCCCGTTGTGTATATACTTTACCTGTCCTCGCTGCACGGGTCCGGCGTCCTGCTCTCCTGTCCGGCCAATCAGTGTGTTGCCCAGCCGCAGCCACTGATTGGCCGGGCGGGAGAGCAGGACGCCGGATCCGTGCAGCGAGGACCTGCCGGGCTCGCAGCGAGAATCTCGATGCGAGCCCGTCCGTGTGAATATACCCATAGGCTGGGTTCACACTACGTATATTTGAGGCTGTATGTTTGAGGCTGTATAGCAACCAAAACAAGGAGTGGATTGAAAACACAAAAAGGCTATGTTCACATAATGTTGTAATTGAGTGGATGGCCGTCATTTAATGGCAAATATTTGCTGTTATTTTAAAACAACGGCTGTTATATTGAAATAATGGAAGTTATTTACCGTTATATGGCGGCCATCCACTCAATTTCAACATTGTGTGAACAGATCCTTTCTGGGTTTTCAATCCACTCCTGGTTTTGGTTGCTGAGGACCTTACATGAGGACCAAATACAGCCTGAAATATACATAGTGTGAACCCAGCCTTAAAGTGTATTTGAGGGTCCTGTATGTTAGAAAGCCCCACAAAGCACCCCATTTCAGAAACTGCATCCCCCACACTCTGCAAAAGCACATCCAAAAAGTGTTTTAACCCTTTAGGGGAGTCACAGAAATAAAAGCTAAGTGTGTAAGAGATTTGAAAAAGTTAATTTTCTGTCCAGAGATTATATTGTAATCCAATATTTTTCATAATTATAAACCTATTACCAAAGAAATGCACCCCAATAATTATTGCCCCGTTTCTGCAGTTTATAGAAATACCCCATATGTGGCCCTATTGCGCTATTTGACACAACCACGAGCCTCAGATACAAAGGAGCGCCTAGTAAATTTCAACGACTCTGTTATACTTGGTCATTTTTGTCTGTACCACTTCAGGTTGGCAGAGGCTCTGGGGTGCCAAAACCTGGACCCCACAGGTGCTTCACAGATTTTCCGAACAATATGGCGTGAAAAAAGAAAAATAAATTTTTTACACTAAAAGGTTGTTTCAAGGGCCATGTCGCATTTACAGAGCCCTCGTGCTGCCAAAACACTGGAAACCCCCCACAAGTGACCCCATTCTGGAAACAACACCCCTCAAGGTTCTAACAAGGGGTGCAGTGAGCATATGGACCATATTGGTGACGGGCACAAATGTGGAATAATGTGACGTGAAAGTGAAAATTTTAATTTTTTTCACTTTCATGGCACAAATGTGCCCGTCATCAAGGGGTCCATATCCTCACTGCACCCCTTGTTAGATTCCTTGAGGGGTGCAGTTTCCAGAATGGGGTCACTTGTGGGGGGTTTACAGTGTTTTGGCAGCATGAGGGCTCTGTAAATGCGACATTGGCATTCATCATCCATTCTGGCCAAATCCAACCTCCAAAATCCAAAAGGCGCTCCTTCCCTTTGGAGGCTTCCCCTGCGCCCACATTGCGCTTTATGTCCACATGTGGGGTATTTACGGACTCGGGGGAAATTGCTCTACACATTTTTTTTTTCTCTTTTAACCCCTTGTGAAAATGATAAATTCAAGGCTAGACCAACATTATAGTGTAAAAAATGTAATATTTCATTTTCACGCCACATTGTTCCACATTTGTGCCCGTCACCAGTGGGGTCCATATGCTCACTCCACCCCTTGTTACATTCCTTGAGGGGTGTAGTTTCCATAATGGGGTCACTTGTGGAGGGTGTCAACTTTCTTGGCAACACAGGGGCCTTTTGAATGCAACATGGCCCCTCGAAATCCATTCCATCCAAATCCAGCCTTCAAAAGCCAAATGGCGCTCCTTCCCTTTGGAGGCTTACGTTGCACCCGCATGGCACTTTATGTCCACATGTGGGGTATTTCCATACTCAGGGGAAATTTCTCTACACATTTTGGGGGGCATTTATTAAGTCTGGCGTTTTTTACGCCGGATTTAAAAATGCCCCCGAAGCTCCAGCGCTACGGAGATTTATGTAGAGGCGGACTGCCTCTACATAAATCCCGTGCGCACCGCCGAAAACCTACGCCAGCTGAGGACTGGAGTAGGTTTTCAGCGTATATTTGGGCGGAACGGATGGTAAATCGCGCGGACTCTGAGTCCGCGCCCTCCGTTCCGCCCCCCTGGCGTACTCGACGGAAAGTGCCGATTTGCGAATATTTTATTCGCAGATCGGCCATTTGCGTATAAAAAAATACGCAAATCGGCACTTTCCACTGAAAATCATCCGTTCGCAGGATGATACATGTGGCCCTTTGTGTTGTTTTTTTTTTATCTTTTAGCCCCTTGTGAAATAGAAAAAATCATGACAAGATCAATGGTTTAGAGTAAAAAAAAATTTAAAAAATACACTAAATGTTGGTCTAGCCTTGATTTTTTTCCATTTCCACAAGGGGTTAAAAAAAGAAAATAAATGCAAAACGTCTAGGGTAATTTCCCCTGAGTACGAAAATACCCCACATGTGGACATAATGTGCCATATGGGCACAGGGCAAGCCACCAAAGGGACAGAGCACCATTTAGAGGCTGGAATGGAGAATGGAGGCCATGTCGCAATTACAAAGCTCCTGTGTGGCCAGGACAGTAGAAACCCCCCACAAGTGGAAACTACACCTCATAAGAAATCTAACAAGGGGTGCAGTGAGGATATGGAACCCACTGGTGACGGACACTTATGTAGAACATGTGCTGTGAAAATAAAAAATACAATTTTTTTCATTTTCACGTCCCAAATGTGGCCGTCACCAGGGGGCCATATCCCGGCTGCCCCCCTTGTTAGATTCCTTATGGGGTGTAGTTTCCAGAATGGGGTCACTTGTGGGGGGTTTCTACTGTCCTGGCAGCACAGAGGCTTTGTAATTGCATCATGGCACGTCTCTAATGGGAATGGCGGCCATACCTACTTAGCTAGGGAAAAGGGACAATTCTAATTTATTTGGGGGTATTAGGCCAATTATTAGTTTATAAGGTTGAAAATGACAGGTGTCCATCAAATTCAACCTGTGTTGATCCAGAGGAAGGCAAAAAACCCTCATAAGGCAGACGACAATTCCTTCCCGACTCCATAATGGCAATCAGAATAATCCCCGGATCAACGTGACCCCTGAAATAGGAATAAGGGACAGAATTTAGACAATGTAGAACTCCGATGACATGTGGTACGCCTTGAAGTGATCCTGTATGCAGAGGCCGGGGTGATCAGGACAGGTGTCACACTGGAAAATGGTGTCCTTCCTGATCCCCCTGTTACGCCACACTTACCGCACTTCTTCTGGGGTCTCCCGTTCTTCAGAGTGGGGGGCGTCACCTGGTAAATGTAGACCTGGTGCGATACGGGGTCCTTCATATCCAGAAGCGCTGTAATGGCTGCTAAATATTAGGGCTCTATTACTGCCTCTGATATTTTCGGATCGTGCCGCAAGCTACAGTAGCTCAGGCAGCGAGGGACCGGAAGAGGGGGTGCTGGTATAAAAGTTATCCCCGTACAGGTGGTGACCTTTATCCAGCAGTGGGAAGATCAGTTCCCAAACAATCTTCCCACTAACTCCGAGGATGGGGGGGAGGGAATCTGGGGGCTGGATTCGGGTGTCCCTTCCTACATACACTCTAAGGGTACGTGCACACTGCGGAATCGCGACAGATAACCCTTGAGGCACTCTCACAGAATTTGTAGAATTTCACACCATACCGTCATCTCTTATTGGGACGGTACTGGCGGAAAAGACATGTCTGGGGGGCAGCGTACGCTACGCTAACCCCAGACACGTGTCTGGATAATGAGGATGAGGATGAGGATGAATGGAGGAAAAAAGGATCCCCCCCATTCATCCTCACTGGCTGTTTCGGTGTCCGAGGCAATAATAACGTATGCGTCTGATACCGAAAACACGCCAGGAGGCCACTTTTATATAAAGATTGGTATATGGGGTATGTAGGGGTGTAGTGTCAAACTTTATTCAATGTAGTGTAGTGTAATGTAGTGTTTTTTATGTGTTTTTTTACAGTAAGTATAAAAAAAATACCTACGCCAAAAATGGTGTTGCCGATAAATGCCGCACTTATGTGCGCCACTTATCAGCAGACCGTGGCAGTAGGATATAGAAAAAAACACCCTTCGCCAAAAAGGAGGAGTTGCTGATTAGCAGCGCACTTTCGTGCGATGCTGATCAACACTCAGCGGCCATAGGGCAAAAAAAAAAAAAAACTTTTACTACATGCTGAACATCCCTCTAGCTGCTGATAAGTGTATTACACATATCAGCCGCTAGAGGGCAGCAGAGCGCAAAATCCGGAAAATCACGAGGCTGGAGCCGAAAATAGCCGAAAGAAGCCGATGGGGACCGCCGGAAAGACCCGAAGACGCGCCGGAAAGACGGAGGACACCCCGAACCCGGAAGACGCCGATCAGGACCCCGGGACAGGTGAGTAATGTACAAATACCTGCTCTGGACCCCTCAGCTACCTAGCTGAGGGGTCCAGGGCAGGTATTTATTATTTTGCTGGACTCTGATCGCCGTGCCACCGGCCCGATCGCCAATCGGGTACCGGCCAGCGGTTCACGGCGATCGGGCCGGTGGCACCGTGACCACCATTACTTTTTACAGTAATGGCGGTCGGTGCCGTCCTCGGACAGCACCGACCGCCATTTTTTTCCGGGTCAAGTAAAAAGTGTCCTTTTATCAACTGCAGATTGTATTAAGTGTGCGTGGCCTCGCGGCATTAGCGCCACTTAGCCCCGCCCACAACTGTACCGTTGGCCCCGCCCCCTCACCTCTATTGGAACAGGCTGGCCGAAAGGTCTAGACCCCACCCCCTTTACATCAGCCAACCAATGGGCGTCAAGGGGGCGCGGCCAACGGTGCAGTTGTGGGCGGGGCTAAGTGGCGCTAATGCCGCGAGGCCACGCACGCCTAATACAATCTGCAGTTGATAAAAGGACCCTTTTTACTTGAACAAACACCATGACGTATGATATGAAATAACGTATGAAAAACGCTAAATTTACCCTTTACACCTGTGTAGAGATATCAGAATGCAAAAAGGAGGTGACAGTGTCACTTTAACTATTCTTCAGCCTTTGCTAATCTTAATGGATCTTCCCACCCCACCACCCCTATCCTACCCACCCCACTCTCCCTAGAAAAAAAAAAAAAAAAACACCCCACTCACCAATTCCACCCTCGACCACCTCCTTCCCAACCCTTTCAATAACCTCAGCCCAGGGCAAGGAATTCATCTGTTTCTTCAAAGTTGTTCCACTCTGCTCATGTGTTCCGGAATTGCATTTCACGGTCATAAAGTTGAGACGAAAGGTCTTCTATTCTGTATATCTGTTCGACCTTATTTAACCAAGAACTGACCAAGGGAGTTTCCACCCTTTTCCGGTACATTGGGATACAGCCCTTCGCGCCATTAATTAAATGACGTATGACTGATCTTTTATAAATCCTCATAGGGATCTCAGAAAGGTGAAGAAGGCCCAAAGCAGGTGTAAATGGGAGGTCATATGAAGTAAACTTAACCTCTTAAGGTCCAAGCCAATTTTCGTTTTTGCGCTTTTGCTTTTTCCATTTTATGTTTAAAAGTCCATAGCGCTTGCATTTTTTCACCTAGAGACGTATATGAGCGCTTATTTTTTGCGAAACCAATTGTACTTTGCAATTACAGGCATAATTTGTCCATAAAATATGTTGTGAAACCGGAAAAAAATCATTTGCGCTGTCAAATTGAAAAAAAAAAACGAATTTGTTTTGATTTCGGGGAGTTTTGCATTTACGCCGTTCGCCCTATGGTAAAACTGACTTGTTTTGCATGTTCCTCAAGTCGTTACGATTACTATGATATATAACATGTATAACTTATATTGTATCGGATGGCCTGTAAAAAATTCAAACCATTGTTAACAAATATACGTTCCTTAAAATCGCTCCATTCCCAGGCTTATAGCGCTTTTATCCTTTGGTCTATGGGGCTGTGTGAGGTGTCATTTTTTGCGCCATGATGCGTTCTTTCTTCCGGTACCTGGATTGCGCATATACGACTTTTTGATCGCTTTTTATTACATTTTTTCTGGATTTGATGCGACCAAAAATGCGCAATTTTGCACTTTGGGATTTTTTTGCGCTGACGCCGTTTACAGTGCGAGATCAGGAATGTGATTAATTAATAGTTCGGGCGATTACGCGCGCGGCGATACTAAATATGTTTATTTATTTATTTATTTATTAATTTATATTTATAAAATGGGAAAAGGTGGGTGATTTGGACTTTTATTAGGGGAGGGGATTTTTTATTAATAAAAACACTTTTTTACTTTTTTTTTTACATACACTAGAAGCCCCCCTGGGGGGCTTGTATATACACAGCAATGATCTCTCATAGAGATCATTGCTGTGTATATACACAGCAAAGATCCATGAGATCGGTCATAGATTGCTATGGCCTGCTGCAGGCCATAGCAATCTACTGCCGAGCCGGGATCAGCGTCATTCCGACGCTGAGGCCCGGCACGGGCAGAAGAACGGATCTCCCCCCCGTGATCGCATCGCGGGGGGGAGATCCGACCCACTAGACACCAGGGATAGTGTGCATAAAGCACTTCAATGCAGCTGTTAGGTTTGACAGCTGCATTGAAGTGCTTAATTAGCCGGCGCGGCAACGGGACCCGCGCCGGCTAACAGAGGCACTGCCCGGCTGCACGTGTCAGCCGGGATCAGCGCCGTTCAGAGCGGGGTCCCGGCGGGACCCCGCTCTGAACACCCCCCGCGGCGCCATGACGTATTAGATACGTCATGGGTCGCTAAGGGGTTAAGAGTCCACACTTCCACAATTCTTTGATTTTTGGGCAATGCCAGAACACATGTACAAACGAACCCCTTTCCCCACATTCCCGCCAGCATAGTGGTGAACAGCTTGAAGCGTACCTGTGGATCTCACTCGGTACACAATACCACCTTGCCAAGATTTTATAATTGGACTGGATATCGATGTAGAGTGAGCCAGCCTAAGGATTCTATCTACTTGCTGATCGGTCCAAGAGACCTCTAAGTCCTTCTCCCATTTCGTTATAAATAGAGGTCTATTAGCCTCCATGGGGGACCACAGCAAGCCATAGATACCCGACAAAACGTGTCGCTGAGGACCCGAGATATCACAAAGTTTCTCAAAACATGTAAGGGGGTCGGGAAAATTTCTGAGCTGGGGGTAACGACTTAAAATAATATTCCAGCTGGAAACTTTTCCAAAACCCCAGCTCCGTAATGCCCAACAAAGCACTTAAGGTGGGCCAAGAGCCATCTACTAATAATGATTTTGCTCTACCCTTATTCACTCGGTAGCACTTGTCAAACACTGGGTCCTCCAGTCCTGGCAGAAAAAATGGATTTTTCAGAATCGGGTAAAGGGGGGATGGATATGGCGCTAGATGACCCTTAATTAGAAATTTCTCACAGATTTTGAGTGGGAGTAATCATGGGGTGTTTTGAGATATGTTTAATTGCTTTGGATATCCAGGGGGCCGCAGTCAACTTCAAGGATGAAACACTTCGCTCCATATTCACCCAAAGCTTGGTGTTCTGGTGACAATGCCAGTCGACTACCCGTGCCAACTGAGATGCAGCATAGTAATTATATATATTTGGGAGCCCAACACCACTTTCTTTTTTTTGCCTACATAACGTATTTCTGGCAATCCGTGCTGCTTTTTGTGCCCAGACAAACCACCTGAACATAGAATCAATAGCCCGAAAAAATTTTTTAAGAACAGAGATAGGTAGGGTCTGTAACAGATACAATAACCGCGGCAACACATTCATTTTAACAATAGTGCATCTACCAAACCACATGAATTTTCCTTTTTGCCACCTTTTTAAGTCATTCATTATGGTCAGTGACTAAAGCTGTGTCCCGTGGGTATTTCTGAGTGTGGCTGTGATGTCACAGGATTGGGAGCACATTGCGCGTTGCACTGGGTAAATAGGACTTCTTTATTATGAACCAACCACCCCCTGCCCTCCCCCCCCAGATGTTTCACTGTTGTCCAGAATACCCTTTTATTTTTTGCCTCTCTCTCTCTTTCACACACAGCCTGCTGCACCCATAGCACACACACACAGCCTGCTGCACCCATAGCATGCACACACACACACAGACAGACAGCCTGCTGCAGCCATAACATACACACAGCCTGCTGCAGCAATAGCACACACACAGCCTGCTGCACCCATAACACGCACGCAGCCTACTGCAGCCATAACATACACACACAGCCTGCTGCAGCAATAGCACAAACACACAAACATCCTGCTGCAGTTATAGCACACACACAGCCTGCTGCAGCTATAGCATACACACACACACACACAGTCTGCTGCAGCCATAGCCTACATACACACACACACACACACAGCCTGCTGCAGCCATAGCTGTAAATATACACCTGGTGAAAACTGCCCACAGCAACCAATCACAGCTCCTCTTATATTCTACCAGAGCTGAAAGCTGATAAATCTCCCCCCAAATCTTCTCCCAGAGAGAAAACACCACAATGAGGACATAGGTTACTGCTGCACTACTTAAGTCTTCTCCTCTATATTACACAGGATATCTTCATATTACACTGCTCATATACAGTCATCCAGCATCCAGGAAGAGAACAGCACAGATTTCCCCCCACACAATGGACTCTTCCAGCTCAGAAACAAACTGCTAAATAGTGACCAACAACTTTTCCCCGACCACCCTTATCTAATAGGGCCAGTGTCCTATTAGAATGTGGCTCATAAAATATATTGACGAGCAAAACTTATTAAATGCATTTCAAAACTCAATTCTACATTTTTTTAATTTTTTTTTTTTAAAGCTGGAGTTGTTAAATTTTTTCCGTCTCCGACTCCACAACTCCACAACCAACCAGATAATATACTGCACTCTGCAGAAAATGGTGATCAGGATGTCTTTGTGTGACCTATAAACAGTGTAAGGGGCACAGAGATCAGGAGGCAGCTGGAGACAACTAAGCAATAAGGAATCTATGATGCACTGGCCATCAATCTTCAGTATTGGGGTGAGTGGTGAGATCTAGCTGTCCCAGGTGGACAGACTGCCATCCTGATATACTATAGTCATAATGAAGAGAACATTTCCTGGGACTGACAATAATGCAAATGGAAAAAGGGCAAAAATCTGATAAGAAAAGCAAGAAAAAAATTACCACCACTTAAAAAGGGAGAAAAGCAACCAAAGGAAACAATGTATCCAAACAGCCAGAGAAAGAGAAAGCAAGAGACTTAGGGTACGTTCACACCTACTGGATCCGCAGCAAATCTCAGTATCATTCACCCTTATGATAGCACATACTCGCAGCGGGATTGACATCCCGCTGAGTATGTGCTTTAACCCCCCACTACGCAGCCTGCCGCCTGCATCCTCGCCCCTTTCAGCCTGCCACCTGCATCCCCGCCCCCATCAGCCCCAGCGCCCGCATCCCCGCCGCAATCCTGCAGCCTGCCGTCAAGAGCATTCATTACCTGCTCAGCGTAGCGGCTGCAGTAAGGCTCCCAGCTCCGGTCCCGCTCAGCGCACACTGATCGGCTGAGCGGTACCGGAGCCATCAGCTCCAGCGCCCGCATCCCCGCCGCCGCAATCCTGCAGCCCGCCACCGAGAGCATTCATTACCTGCTCAGCGGAGTGGCTGCAGTAAGGCTCCCGGCTCCGGTCCCGCTCAGCGCACACTGATCGGCTAAGCGGTACCGGAGCCAGGAGCCTCATTGCAGTCCAGCCGCCGAGCAGGTAATGCATGCTCTCAGGGGCGGGCTGCAGGATGCGGGCATCGGGGCTGATGGGGGCAGGGGGGGCGGGCGCTTGGGCTGATGGGGGCGGGGATGGGGGTGCCGGGGCTGCTTTGCGGGCGGCAGGGGGTTAAAGCACATACTCACAGCGGGATGTCAATCCCGCTGCGAGTATGTGCTATCATAAGGGTGAATGGTACTGGATCCGCAGCGAATCTTACTGCGAATCCGCAGCATGAGATCCGCTGTGGATCCGGTAGGTGTGAACGTACCCCAAAAGTGTCACTTTCGTTATAACTTTTAAAACATGGGAGAATGGAAGTCCGTGTGCAAGTTGTTGGGGTGGCAGTCATTATAACTCGGGAGTAAAATGCCTTCTGGCATGCCGATTCGCGGGCACAGGGAGAGGTAAGTAGTTGTTCCTTATGATGCCCCTGCTGGACTTTAAAAAAAAAAAAAAAAAAAAATGCAGGACTTCTCCTTTGAGTGAGACTCCAAGCAGAGCAGGGGTAAACAAGGACAAGCATGCGTGTTAGGGAAGGCAGAGCTAAAAAGCCAATATAGGGTAGGGTTGCAAACAACAATGTTCTGGGACTCCAGGAGAAGATACCCCCGCATAAATGAATTGGTTGGGAGCTTGGTGGAAGCACCACTAACACATTTGGCAGCATAGGCCAAGGGGACCATAGGGCAAGGCGGACAGAAAGAAGACTGCCCACTTGGCAGACTTACTCCGGGAAAAAACAGGACAATATTTGCACTTTCCAGGGACATGAACTGGAGAAGAGTTGAAGGGGTATGCGACCCAAAATAATTTTTGCATTAATGGATACTCCACCCAAAGCTTTCTATCTTTGTAAAATAAACTTATTATGGCTTCTGCACTATTTTGATGCTTTCTATGTGGACACACCCTCTCTGGAGGCAAAAATCATCTAAACTGTGTTCTCTCCAACACGCTCCTTTTCTCCTGGCCCCCACCTTCTGTGTCAGGGATCAAGTCTTCTCCCTTCTTTCCAATGGGCAGGGTTAGCTCTTCTAACCCTGCCCACTGAAGGGAGGGAGAAAACATGATACACTGACATCACGTTCCTCCTACAGTAATAGCTCTGCCAGAGCAGAGCAGCTCCAGCTCATTTGTAATGTGATAATTCACAGTGGGGTTCACCGAAACGCTGCCCTTCCCTCTTCACCCCCTGCAGATAATTTATCTGCCCTCCATCTTAACTCAGCAACACCATCTCCCTCATCTCCTTCCAGGGCCATTTCTATAGGTGGGCGGGCCGGGCAACCGCACGGGGCGCCGACAGCTAGGGGGCGCTGGTGGCTCCGATGGGCTTATTACTATGGGTGGGGAAGCACATGGAAGGCTTATTACTATGGGTGAGGGAGCACAGGGGGGCTTATTACTATGGGTGGGGGAGCACAGGGGGGCTTATTACTATGGGTGGGGGAGCACAGGGGGGCTTATTACTATGGGTGGGGGAGCACAGGGGGGCTTATTACTATGGGTGGGGGAGCACATGGGGGGCTTATTACTATTGGTGGGGGAGTACATGGGGGGCTTATTACTATGGGTGGGGGAGCACAAGGGGCTTATTACTATGGGTGGAGGAGCACATGGGGGGCTTATTACTATGGGGGGAGCACAGGGGGGCTTATTACTATGGGTGGGGAGCACATGGGGGGCTTATTACTATGGGTGGGGGAGCACAGGGGGGCTTATTACTATGGGGGGAGCACAGGGGGGCTTATTACTATGGATGGGGAGCACAGGGGGGCTTATTACTATGGATGGGGGACAAAAGGGGGGCTTGTTACTATGGGGGAAGAGCACAGGGTGGCTTATTACAATGGGGAAGAGCACAGGGGGGTTTATTACTATGGGGACTGCACAGGTGGGATTATTACTATATGTGAACAAACCATGGGGGATTATTACTATGGGGGGAGCACAGGGAGGAGTATTACTATGGGGGGGGGAAAGGGTGGATTATTACTATAGGGGGGGAGCACAGGGGGATTATTACTATATGGGGCACAGCAGAGGATCCTGCAGCAGAGGAATTAATGCACAAGACACAAAAAAGTAGAAGATGTTGTAAAAGTGCGGAACCCAAGATGTTTGTCTCGCAGGTTCAGAAGAGATGAATTGTAGCTGGAAAAATCATCATGGAGGACTGGGCCAGATGGAGAGGAAAGGGAAAATGAATGCCCTGTAGTCAAAATTACCTAGAAATGGCCCTGTCTCCTTCCCACACACTGTCTCCCTCCATCCTCCCTCTCCTTTTATCTACTGCATAAGAACTAATTTGCACTGTCTTAGTTCCCCAAATCTTCTTCTCACACACGGTCTCCTTCAATTAAAGGCTCAAAATACTCAGGGGAGCAAGACCAGCTAGGTTTGGGAGCATTTTTTTTTTAAACTAGTTTTTATTTGTATTTGCAATCTAAATTTTCACAACAATATTATAACAGAGGGGGAAATGGGGGGGGGGGGAGTGAGGGAGAGAAATATAATAAAATACAAACAAACAATAAGGGAGAAAGGAGAAAAGTTCTGGATCAGGTCTCTCCATCGTTGTGCAAGTAATTGCGTTGAATAAACAAAAGCATGAGATATAATTGTCCTTATGAAAGGATCCTTTCTTCTTTGTTTGGAGAGTGTCCATTAGGCATATTGGAAGGGGAGGAGAGAAATATAGGCTTGGCCTAGGAATAATTGGTGGGGGTGGGAGTGGGGGTGGGGGTGGGAAGGGTGGGGGTGAGGGGGAGACGCACGGGTCCTGCCGCCAAAAAGGGAGTATGAGCACATATAAGTATGATTAGCTGATTTAGCTCAATGGATCATTTCCAGTCAGGTTTTGTTCTAAATACCAAGTGGTTGAATTGAAGCATGTTCGGATTCTATCTCTCACGTCAGTGGGAAGCAGTCTGATGATGGGTGACCAATACCATAGCTCAAAGAAATTTTTAACTCTAGCTTCTTTCTGTAACGATGCCTCTACCCAGTCCATTCTAAGAAGATAGGTAAGCTTCTCTAAAAATATATATAAAGTTGGTGTATGAGGAGCTAACCATGTTTGTAAAATCGTTTTTCTAGCTGCTGCGGAGATGTAGTATAATAGTCTGGTGTAATTATGTGGAAGGAACGTTTCAGTGGGGGGCAGATTGTAAGGGGAATGAATGAGGAATGTGTGTTGTAGCAAAACAATGTATTCTGTTCCAGAATGTTTTAATATGGGTCAATCCCAGAGGCAGTCGGTCGCCCCACACCTTGGAAATTCTGAGTATTAATATTGCCCATTAGGAAGTTACGCTGGGGGGTCATGTACCCCCGGTGTAGGATTTTCAGTGACATTTCCCAGTATGAAATGGACGGAATGAATTTAAGAGATTTATTTGTTTAAGGAGTTCAGGAGGGGAAAACTGGGGGTCATGGGTTGACCATTTCGTGATGCCATAGGTTGTGTCAGTGTAATCGAGGTACGATCGGAGGAACAGATAGTTATCAGAAATCAACCTCTCATTTTGGGAGAGGGAGGCCAGGCGAGGACACAACACATCATCCAATCCCTGCGGCGGGAGAGAGCGGCTGACCCAGGTAGCAAAGCTTTGGGCCTGTAGAAATATTAGGTAAGGTTTAAGAAGGTCATATTTCAGGCAAGCTTGGGAGAAGGATAAAGCTTTTTTTGTGACTGGATCTATAATATCTGCCACAGTTTTTAGTCCATTAGTCTGCCACTGCTGGAACACAGGGTGCGGTCTCCCTTGATGGAAGAGAGGGTTATAGCAAAAGGGGCGATATAGAGACCACTGACCAGACTGACCATGTTTGTTACGTATTGCGTTCCATGAGCTCCACACAGAGGTGAATAAGGGATTCAATTTATGTATGTCCTGAAGTTCATTATAGGGTGAGTGGAGCAGGGCCTGGGGAGATAGGTTATCTAGAAGGCTTCTTTCTAAGATGGTTGGGGAGTAACTGGTTAGGTCTTGGAACCAATCTTGTAGGATTCTCATGTTGGCGGCTAAATTATATAATTTAAGGTCGGGAAGGTTAATACCTCCCTTGAATTTAGGTAGATGGAGGATTTTATAGGTTATTCTAGGTCTCTTGTTGCACCAGATAAATGACCTGATCATAGCATTTAAAGGACAACTCCCACGGGACCCCCCCCCAAAAAAAAAAAACCAAACAAAACACAGACACCATACTCACCATCCCTCCGGTGACGATCACCACTCGATTCGCCCACCGTCCGCCTCTCCGTCGCCGCCGTCCAGCTGTGTCTCTGACTTCCGGGTCCTGGGGATGGAAAAGGCTGCCAGTGCGCTTGCGCATGTGCACCAGCAGCCTTTTCCGTCCCATTCACTTTCTATGAAGACGCCGAGGAGGAAGAAGACCAGGACCGCCCCCGGCTCTGATGCCGTCGTCACCAGATGCCGCCCGGGAGAAGAGGACTGTGACGATCGTAATAGGTGATGTATACATTCTTTAACCTCCGGGGGGGGGGGGGGTCGGGCTATTCCGAAAGTGGGGGAAGGGGGCCAGACCGGTTATTTAACCACATTACAAAGTTATCTAACTTTGTAATGTGTGTTAAATAAGCTAAAAAAAAAATTTGGGGGGAGTTGTCCTTTAAGTGCTTTTCATCTTTTGGGCAAAGGTAGAGAGGTTGAACATTAAATAGATATAATAGGCGTGGAAAGGATATCATTTTATATAAGTTCGCTCTTCCCATGAAGGATAAGGTGAATGTGTTCCAGGAGGTGATATCATCTTGCAAAGATTTAAAGTAAGATTGGATATTCAGGGAGTATAGTTTAGAAGGAGATCTAGTAATCTGCACCCCAAGATAAGTGAGTGCCTGGCTCTGCCATTTTAGGGGGAAGTTATTTGACCATGTGGGTCTTGCAGGGCCTGTTAGGATCAGGGCTTCTGATTTGTCTACGTTTATTTTAAAGCCTATTAAGGCTACCTTTGTCAAAATTATAGTCAGCAATGGGGCTAAAGTCTGTTGGGGGGGGATACAAACAGCATGAGATCATCCGCAAAAGCTGTCAGCATGAGAGATGTAGTGCCAATTTGAATGCCTTGGAAAAGGGGACTATTTTGTAGGTGACGAATAAGGGGATCCAGGGCTAAGTTGAATAGGAGAGGGGAGAGAGGGCATCCTTGACGTGTACCTCTCTCCGTCGCCACCGGGGAGGACGGGGTCCAATTGACTCAGTCGGGTGGTGGGTAAGTCCAAAAAGTGTATCCAAAAATTATAAGAAAGTGTCTCCAAAGCCTCTATGTCGGAGGGAAGTGTTGAGAAACTGCCATGCAATAGAGTCAAACGCTTTCTCAGAGTCTAGGCTGAGGAGCATTGTTGTGAGGAATTTGCGTTGTTTGGCTAAAATCGTGGCTGTTTTCACCGATCGGACTCCGAGGGTGGAGTTTCTTCCTTTTGTAAAACCTAATTGATGGGGGGATAGGATTTGAGGCAAAAAGGATTGTAGTCTATCTGCTACCACCCTAGCCAATAGTTTATAGTCCACATTTAGTAAAGAGATAGGGTGGTAAGATGTGACTACCGGGTCCTAATGTGGTTTGAGCAGGACAATGGTACGGGAGTCATGGAAGTCAAGCGGGTGGGAGCCCTCAATGTAGAAGCTATTAAAAAAGGAAGTGAAGAGGGGAACAATGTGAGGTTTACGCATTTTGTAATATTCGGGCTTTATTGTTGTGGAGGGCTGAAATGGCTTTTGCTACTTCTTTCCCAGGATCCCGCTGATCCTGGGAAAGAGATGGAAGGGCGGTGGAATCATGTAAAATACCAGGCTTGGTCGGAATTATATGGACGGGCAGAGTACAGGTCCTTGAGGTATTGCTCAAGGATAGTAGTAATTTCAGTGAAAGTAGCATGAATCCCACCAGTAGATGGGTTTTTCAACAGTAGTATGGTGGCTCGGGTCTGGAACGGTTTGGTCAGCCTGGCCAGCAATCTGCCCGTTTTGTTCCCCCATCTGTAATAACTATTTCTAGTCAGTTTCAGACTTTGTTTAGCCTGGGTCAATGTAAAGGCATCCAAAAGACCCTTAGATTCCAGGTATTCCTGTTTTGGTTGTATCATTTTGGTTTTCTAGGTAACGTTTATGCGCTACCAGTAAAGTATGTCCGGGCCCCCGCCCCGCCCACCACCTGACTGAGGGAACCGGGAACGACATGGAGAGTGGGGAGAGATGAAACGCTGTCCCTGGAATGAGACCCGAGAAGGATGAGTACCTGTGGCTGCAAAGGGTTACCTGGAGGGGACCATGCGAAGTTGAGATCTATGCCCTGTGATGAGGTGGAGGGAAGAGGAGGTTGGTGCCCTGGCGCCGGAGCTCCCCCGTGCCGGAGTGTGGAATGGGCTGCTCCGGGTGATGCACCAAACTGCTGGGACGGGAGCAGAGGGTACCATGTGGGGAGTAGAGATGAGCGAACCGGCCGAGGTTCGGGTTCGTATGAACCTGAACTCTCGGCTTCTGATTCCTGCTGTCTGCCTGCTCTGTGGGGAGGGTGGATACAACCTTGAGGACCGCCTGGAAAACTGGGATACAGCCATAGCTATAGGCTGTATGCCAGTTTTCTAGGCGGTCTTCATGCTGTATCCACCCTCTCCACGGAGCGACAAACACTCCAAAAGAAAAAAAAGTATGTCATGTACACATGGGTGGCACATCCAAGAATAAGAGACTGTATCCTCACCAATATATGCAATAAATCTTTATTCATGTAATAAACTACAAGTGCAAAACAGACATGTTTAAATCATTTAAGGGCCGAGAGGAAGCGTGCGAGTTAAGCACGTGAAACAGGCTGTCGCCCGTTCACCTGTCTGCATCTATGTATCTGTGCTATATGTGAATAAAGTAAGCGAACTTGATTAAGAAGCTGTGGTGAGTGCCTTGACATTCTGGTCTCTTTGGACTATATTTAAATCATTTAAAAACACAAAGGAAACATTCACTGGCCCGTGTCTGATAACCACGGTACCAGTACCCCCTGACAGGTAGCAATTTAGCACACCCTTCTATTGGCCCAAACAATGTATATCAATAATGAAAACTATAAGAATAAGAAAGTATACAGATATGTGCATGGACCTATACTCTGATGGACACACAACCAGGAGTGACTCAAGATAACGGAAAAAAAAATAAGAACCAAAAAAAAGAAAGTAAGGAGAAATATCAACATAGGAGGGAGTCCATGTCGGGGTCCTAGAAACCCCACGCATTCCGTCTCTGCCACAAGACTTTTTCAAGGGTACTAGTATGCTGAAGTACTGAACATATAAAGCACTTGTGATTAAAGTTAATGACTTCCATACCTGTGGAATTGTCCATGTGCACTCCCCATATAGATCCCTTCTAGCGCCTCCAAACATGGCCGTGGCATTCTGTCCAGTCCACTGCGCATGTGCGCAATTGGACGCTGCCCCAATCATGAAGTCCCATGGAGCGGGCAGACAGCTGGAATCAGAAGCCGAGAGTTCAGGTTCATACGAACCCGAACCGGCCAAGGCTTATCTCTAGTGGGGAGTCACATGCCAGCGCGTTCCCCCGGCAATCCGGAAAACCCGGCAGTTTCCCTTTGTCCGGCCTAGGGAGAACTAGGGAGAACTAGCAGCAGCCGTGTGGGAGGCGGCTCGGCATCCCTGGACAAGTCAGGGTGAAAGAGATTGTTTGTAGCTGCGCCATGCAGGATTTAAGATGTCATCTGTCTCTCCCCCCAACGGCGGCGCTAAGCGGGCCGTTGGCAGTGGCCTTGCCCCTCTCCTCTCAGTGGATTGGGAGGGGCATCGGACTGACCCTCTCATTTCCCTCAATTGAAAGCACTGCATATTGTATAGTAAAAATCTGTGTTTCTGCAGCCATAGACTCTGGGGGGTCAGGAACTGGATGTGTGGAGGCCTAAAAAAGATTGACTCTGGACTATATACTTAGAGGATGAAGTGGCAGTCGTATCTCTTGTGGACATTACCAGCGACTCTCCCAAATCTGGTAACAAATGTAATGTACAATGTGTTTGTAAGCCAGTTTGTTTATTATGGATAACATCAGTGACACTGTGCTCCTGTCTGGTTGAAGATTCTGGACTAAAAAACTCCGGGTATAATGTCTTCATTGTATGAATAGCATGCCCCCTAAAGGAGTTCAGCGGAAATCTGTAGGTACTACTCCTCTGAAGGAAATAAACAAAACATCTAAAATAGACAAGTATTTGAAATAACCTCCTATGGCTACAGACTAAAGCACCCCGGCTATCGGGTGAAGGCAGTGAGGACGGGGGCTCAAGATTTACGGCCCTCCAGGAAATGGAGGAGAGAGGTATGGACTCTCAAGGAGATACATATAATACTGTGCTTGACTCAATACTTAATGAAGTGAAAACATGTAATAAATCCATCTTGGACCTAGGAGGGCAGGTTGGCACAGTCTCAACAGATATAACGCTGATTTAAATAAAATCCAAGATAGACTGGTGGAGGTCAAGAAGGTGGTTCCATACGTGGAGGAAATCGTGGGGTCGCTAAAATCGACCTCGCAGCAGTTTCAGAGGGACCTGGCATCCACACGTAGAAAATTGGCTGAGCTGGAGGACAGAGCCAGGAGGGCAAACATGAGAATTGTAGGTCTCCCAGAAGGCGAAGAGTCTGACAACTCAGTTAAATTTTGTACTGAGGCTGCAGGCACATATTGATACTACAAACATGTCCTCTTGTTTTATTATTGAAAGAGCACACAGAATCCCTTTCAAGCCTTTTCCACCGGGAAGGCCCCCCAGGACAATGTTGGTTAAAATCTTATGCGCAGGTGATAGAGATGCGATTCTTAAACAGGCTAGAACGAAAGAACCCATGAGCTACAATGGATCCAAGGTGATGGTGTACCCCGATTATTTGAGGGAGACTCAAAAGAATCGTATGGCATTCATGGACATTAAGAAAAGACTATATCAGGCTAAGATATCTTTCTCTCTACTCTTCCCAGCTAAGTTGAGAGTGGTATATAAAGATGCAGTACTGTTCTTCACGGACGCCAAAGAGACTATTGATTGGATGGAAGCAGAGGGTATAAGATAAAACTTGTATATTGTATATTAGATAGCATTTTTTCAGGTTGGGGTGGGGGTTGGATATGGGCTTTGGTAAGACACTTTTTCAGCTTAGGTAGGGAAGGTCAGGAGAGGGTGGGGGGAGGGTGCTGGTTTTAAATGAGTTTTAGTATTTTGTGTTGGAACCTTAGGGGGACAGGGAACAGGGTCAAAAGGGTGGCAGCTTTTGATCTGATTGGCCAACATCTCCCAGCAATAGTGGGATTAATAGAAACTCACTGTACTGAGGACACTGTAAGTTGACTTAGACGTAAATGGGAAAACTTTGAATATCACGTAGTATTTTTTTTTTTTTTTTTTTTTTTAAGAATATCTGTGTTGGTCCATCGTAAAATTCCATCTCAATGAATTAGGGTAAAGTCGGATAATAGAGGAAGGTATATGCTATTATAGCAGGTAAAGAAATGATTTTCATGTTTTTGTATATCCCGCCTTCCTTTTCCTCTCAGGTTCTTATTGATTTGATTTATGAGTTACGTGGGAAAGAAGATATACCATGTTTTATCTGTGGGGACTTCAATTGACATGGCCCTATGTAATTTCACAGCTCTTCCCTGGGTGCAGAAAATGGTCTACGAAGCTAAGGGGATATCTGACCACTCGCCGGTGACTCTGAGAATTAGCATGGGAGAAAGACGAGTATCTAGACCCTTTCGTTTTAACTCCCATTGGGAGTTAGACTGCAAAGATAGCACTAGAATTGCATTTCCAGGGAAATATATAGTGCTTGAAAAGAGCGCCCCTTTAACATTGACTTACTTTTAAGAGAAACTTTAACCCTGGGTGCCGTCCCTTTAAGAGCGATATGGGTCCATTTAAGAGCGACTTGGGTCCTGTCCCTTTAAGAGCGACATGGGTCCCTTTAAAGGAGAAGTCCGGCCAAAAAAATTTTTTAATATGTTATTACTTACGGAAAGTTAGACAAATTTCTAATGTACATTAATTATGGGAAATGCACATATAGGGCTATTTCCCTTAATTTTGTAGATCAGGGAGACTTCAGATTCTCTAAAAAAAGATGACGTCACGAACCAGGGGTGTAATTACAATGGATCACCAGCAGGGACGCACTATATATAGAAGTCAATGAGTACCATTGACTTCTATATATAGTGCGCCCCTGCTGGACACTCCATTGTAATTACAATGGATGTGTATGTAAATGTAATACAGTATACAGTGTTTTTGACTGAATACATTTATGGAATACTTTGGGGAGCAAGTGTCCTTGCTCCCCAAAGTATTCCATAAATGTAATTCATCAGTACATAACAGTAACCCGACGAACCGCCGCCCGCCCAATGAACTGCCGCCGCTACCAAACGCCCGCCGCTCTGGACTAGACTCAACTACTACTCTCATGGTGATGGGAGAGTAGTAGCTGGGTTATATCGCCGCTGCTGCTGATGGGCGCAGGGGGAGACGCTCATCACTGTGCAGCTATCATCCCCCTCCGGCCAAACTTTACACTATGTGATGGCTGACTCCCCGCCCGGCGCCGCTCTACGATCACACATGCCGGCTCCCGGTGCTTCCTGGTGTCCCTGGCCGGCATGTGTGATCGGAGAGCGGTGGCTGGGCGGGGAGTCAGCCATCACATAGTGTAAAGTTTGGCTGGAGGAGGAGGGGGCAGCGGAGGGGGATGATAGCTGCACAGTGATGAGCATCTCCCCCTTCGCCCATCAGCAGCAGCAGCAGCAGCATCAGCGGCGATATAACCCTGCTACTACTCTCCCATCACCATGAGAGTAGTAGTTTGAGTCTAGTCCAGAGCGGCGGGGGTTCGGCGGGTTACTGTTATGTACTGATTGATTATATTTAGGACACTTGCTCCCCAAAGTATTCCATAAATGTATTTAATCAAAAACACTGTATACTGTATTACATTTACATACACATCCATTGTAATTACAATGGAGTGTCCAGCAGGGGCGCACTATATATAGAAGTCAATGGTACTCATTGACTTCTATATATAGTGCGCCCCTGCTGGACACTCCATTGTAATTACACCTCCGGTTCGTGACGTCATCTCTTTTTAGAGAATCTGAAGTCTCCATGATCTACTAAATTAAGGGAAAT
The DNA here is from genome assembly GCF_027789765.1 of Dendropsophus ebraccatus. NCBI lineage: Eukaryota > Metazoa > Chordata > Amphibia > Anura > Hylidae > Dendropsophus > Dendropsophus ebraccatus. Next base: position 118,361,177 of record NC_091456.1, on the reverse strand, counting down.
CGCCCTATATGTGCATTTCCCATAATTAATGTACATTAGAAATTTGATACAATGAGGGAAGTGTGAGATCAACTGCAAAATAGTGTCTGACGAGGTGAACCTGAGAAAACTCCTATACCCTAGGAGAAGAGAAGATAATAGACAAAATGCGGGAGATTAGGTCCTCAAGAGAGACAGGAGTAGAAAATAAAGAGTATAAAATATAATAAAGGTAATAGTCCAGAATATGGAAGGGTCTCAGGATGGCTAAATAAATATGGGTGAAGACATGCGATAGAAAATCAGGGTTATTAGAAACTAGATGGGAAATCACTGGTAGTGATGTAACTAGATGATGAATAATAAATGTGAATATAACAGATCACCTAGATCTAATCAAGATTAAATAAATGCACATTTTCTGTTTTATTTAATCTTGATTAGATCTAGGTGATCTGTTATATTCACATTTATTATTCATCATCTAGTTACATCACTACCAGTGATTTCCCATCTAGTTTCTAATAACCCTGATTTTCTATCGCATGTCTTCACCCATATTTATTTAGCCATCCTGAGACCCTTCCATATTCTGGACTATTACCTTTATTATATTTTATACTCTTTATTTTCTACTCCTGTCTCTCTTGAGGACCTGATCTCCCGCATTTTGTCTATTACATTAGAAATTTGTCTAACTTTCCGTAAGTAATAACAAATTAAAAAATAGTTTTGGCCGGAGTTGTCCTTTAACAGCGACTTGGGTCCCGTCCCATTAAGAAAAACATGGGTCCCTTTAAGAACGACCTGGGTCCCTTAAAGAGCGACCTGGGTCCCTTAAAGAGCGACCTGGGTCCCTTTAAGACCGACCTGGGTCCCTTTAAGAGCAACCTATGTCCCTTTAAGAGCGACCTGGGTCCCTTTAAGAGCGACCTGGGTCCCTTTTAAAAGCGACCTGGGTCCCTTTAAGAGCAACCTGGGTCCCTTTAAGAGCAACCTGGGTCACTTTAAGAGCGACTTGGCTCCCTTTAAGAGCGACTTGGCTCCCTTTAAGAGCGACTTGGGTCCCGTCCCTTTAAGAGCGACATGGGTCCCATCCCTTCAAGAGCAACATGGGTCCCGTCCCTTTAAGAGCGACATGGGTCCCTTTAAGAGCGACATGGCTCCCTTTAAGAGCGACTTGGGTCCCGTCCCTTTAAGAGCGACATGGGTCCCATCCCTTCAAGAGCGACATGGGTCCCGTCCCTTTAAAAGCGACATGGGTCCCTTTAAGAGCGACATGGGTCTCTTTAAGAGCGACATGGGTCCCTTTAAGAGCGACATGGGTCCCTTTAAGAGCGACATGGGTCCCTTTAAGAGCGACATGGGTCCCTTTAAGAGCGACATGGGTCCCTTTAAGAGCGACATGGGTCCCTTTAAGAACGTCATCAGTTCCGTCCCTTTAAGAGCGATATGGGTCCAATCCCTTTAGGAGCCTTTAAGAAAGACTTGGGATCCGTCCCTTTAAGAGCGACTTTGGTCCCGCCCTTTAAGAGCGACTTGGGTCCCTTTAACCCCTAGGCGACCCTGGACGTACATGTACGTCCAGGGCCGCCTCCATGTGTCAGAGCGGGGCTGCGCGGTGGCCGCGCTCTGAACCGCCACGGTCCCAGGTGCCGCTCGTAGCCCGGAAACGCAGCTATTAGTGGCCACGGTCCGATCGCTGTGCCCGCTAATTAAGTAATCGGATGCAGCTGTCAAAGTTGACAGCTGCATCCGATTACTTGATGCAGCCGTTCCCTGGTGTCTAGTGGGGTGGATTGAGCGATCCACACATCCTTCTTCGCCGGGGCTCAGGGCCGTAATGGTGCTGATCCCGGCTCGGCACTTGTTTGCTTCTAGCCGGAAGCAATCGATGTGCCTATCTCATCGATCTATGCTGCATATCTATGCAGCATAGATCTCAATGAGAGATCAGTACACTTAAACTAGAAGTCCCCCAGGGGGGCTTCTAGTATAAGTGTAAAAGTAAAAATAAAAGTATTATCAATAAAAAGCCCCCTCCCCTAATAAAAGTCTGAATCACCCACCTTTTCCCATGTTATAAATAAAAATAAATAAACAAACATGTTTGGTATCGCCGCGTGCGTAATCGCCCAAACTATTAATTAATCACATTCCTGATCTCACACGGTAAATGGCGTAAGCGCAAAAAAATCCCAAAGTGCAAAAACCCACATGAGCCCTAATTTTTTATGGCACTAATTGTACTTTGCAATGACAGGCTGTATTTTTTCATAAAGTACACTGCAAAACAAAAAAAAATTCAAAGTGTGGTGAAATTGTAAAAAAAAAACAAAAAAAACTTTCTTTTTATTTGGGGGGTATTTGTTATAACGCCGTTCTCCCTGGGATAAAACTGTCTTATATATGTTTTTCGAGTCGTTACGATTACAACGATATGTAACATGTTTAACTTTTCTTTTATCTGATGGCTTGTAAAAAATTCAAACCACAGTTAACAAATAAAATGTTCCTTAAAATCGCTCCATTCCCATGCTTGTAACGCTTTTATCCTTTGGCCTATGGGAGTGTGAGGTGTCATTTTTTGCGCCATGATCTGTACTTTCTATCGATACCTTGATTGTGCATATGCGACTTTTTGATCGCTATTTATTACAATTTTTCTGGATTTGATGCGACCAGAAATGCACAATTTTGCACCCTCGGATGTTTTGCGCTTGCGCTGTTTACCGTGCAAGATCAGGAATGTGATAAATGAATATTTTGGGCGATTACGCACGCGGCGATACTAAACATGTTTATTTATTTATTTTTATGTATAACATGGGGAAGGGGGGTGAGTCGAACTTTTATTAGGGGAGGTTTTTTTTTTTTAATCACCACTTTTTTTTTTCTTTTACACCTATACTAGAAGCCACCCTGGGGTTAGGTCTATTCTATCTGGGGGACTTCTAGTATAAGCACACTGATCTCTCATTGAGATCTATGCTGTATAGTTATATACAGCATAGATCCATGAGATAGCGAAGGGACATTGCTCCTCCAGGACAATGTCCCTGGGGAGCGATCCACCTCACTAGACCACCAGGTATAAGGGACAGCAAACAATCAGATGCAGCTGTCAACTTTGACAGCTGCATCTGATTACTTGATTAGCGTGCACAGCGATCGGACCGTGCCCACTAATAGCCGCAGTCCCGGGCTACAACCTGCACCCGGGACGCGCGGCCCCCCTCTAAAGTACCTGAGGCGACCACAGGGTGTAAATATACGCCCTGTGTCGGTAAGGGGTTAAAGAGCGACCTGGGTCCCTTTAAGAGTAACCTGGGTCCCTTTAAGAGCAACTCTGGTCCCGTCCCTTTAACAGCGACATGGGTCCCGTCCCTTTAAAAGCGATCTAGCTCCCTTTAAGAGAGACCTGGGTCCCTTTAAGAGCGACCTGGGTCCCTTTAGGAGCAACATGGGTCCTGTACCTTTTGGAGCGACTTGGGTCCCTTTTAAGAGCAACATGCATCCCGTCCCTTTAAGAGCGACTTGGGTTATTTCCCTTTAAGAGCAACTTGGGTCCCTTCAAGAGTGACCTGGGTCCCTTTAAAAGCGACATGGGTCTGGTCCCTTTAATAGCGGCTCTGCTACTTATAATGGTAAAGATCATTGCTCGGTTACCAGGACAATCTTACTCATGTCACTGAGACAAAATCGTTAAAGAGTCACTGTCGTATTTTTTTTTTTTGCAGAAATCAATAGTCCAGGCGATTTTAAGAAACTTTGTAATTGGGTTTATTAGCCAAATCTGCCATTATCTGCATGTAAAAAGCCTTTTCCCAGGTCCCCCCCTCCTTCCTCTTTTTCATCCACTCTGAAAAATCTGAAAATTGTGACTTGTTGCAGGAGACGTCCCCTGTCTGCTCTAGGGAGAGGGGAGGGGGGAGGAGGAAGGAGGGAGTTAGCCGGCAGCAGAAAGCAGATAACAGAGGATTACAGGCACGAGCTGGGTGACAGCTGTAATCCGAGCTCAGACAGGTCACTGGTGATGGTCAGAACAGATAACGGGTGAGGGATTTGTAGATTAACTCTTTGTTGTCCTGTTTTGGTCTTTTCTTTAGCTCTCTCCATAGGAGAACAATGAAGACAGGGGGGAGAGCTTCAAACTGCTTTTTCATGATAAAAATGCATTTTTCGGATAATAAACCCAATTACAAAGTTTCTTAAAATCGCCTGGACTATTGATTTCTGCAAAAAAAAAAATTCACGACAGTGACACTTTAACCTCTTAAGGACATAGGACGTACCGGTACGTCCTATGTCCTCATTAGCACTTCAAAGCGGGGCCGCGCGGCGGCCCCGCTTTGAAGTGCCGCGATCCCGGGTGCCGCGTGTAGCCCGGGACCGCCGCTATTAGCGGGCACGGTCCGATCGCCGTGCCCGCTAATTAGCTAATCGGAGGCAGCTGTCAAAGTTGACAGCTGCCTCCGATTACCGGAGGCAACGTTTCCCTGGTGTCTAGTGGGGGAGATCGCTCCTCCGGGACCTTGTCCCGGAGGAGCGATCTCCGTTACTGATGCCGGCCGGGGACGCGTCCAAGATGGCGCCGTCCTCGGCTCGGCACTCGTTTACTTCCGGCTGCAGCAGCCGAAAGCAAACGAGTGCCGATCTCATGGATCTCTGCAGCATATCTATGCTGCAGAGATCTCAATGAGAGATCCAAGTGTATATACTAGAAGTCCCCCAGGGGGGCTTCTAGTTTATGTGTAAAAAAAAAAAAAAAAGTGTTGTTAATAGTAAAAATCCCCCTCCCCTAATAAAAGTCTGAATCACCCCCCTTTTCCCAGGTTTTAAATAAAAGTAAACAAATAAATAAATAAATAAACATGTTTGGTATCGCCGCGTGCGTAATCGCCCGAACTATTAATTAATCACATTCCTGATCTCGTACGGTAAACGGCGTCAGCGCAAAAAAATCCCAAAGTGCAAAATTGCGCATTTTTGGTCGCATCAAATCCAGAAAAAATGTAATAAAAAGCGATCAAAAAGTCGTATATGCGCAATCAAGGTACCGATAGAAAGATCACATCATGGCGCAAAAAATGACACCTCGCACAGCCCCATAGACCAAAGGATAAAAGCGCTATAAGCCTGGGAATGGAGCGATTTTAAGGAATGTATATTGGTTAACAACGGTTTGAATTTTTTACAGGCCATCAGATACAATATAAGTTATACATGTTATATATCGTTTTAATCGTAACGACTTGAGGAACATGCATAACAAGTCAGTTTTACCCCAGGGCGAATGGCGTAAAAACACATTTCCCCCAAATAAAAGAAATGCGTTTTTTTTTTCAATTTCACCACACTTTGAATTTTTTTCTGGTTTCGCAGTGTACTTTATGCAAAAATTCAGCCTGTAATTGCAAAGTACAATTAGTGACGCAAGAAATAAGGGGTCATGTGGGTTTCTAGGTGAAAAAATGCAAGTGCTATGACCTTTTAAACACAAGGAGGAAAAACCGAAAACGTAAAAACGAAAATGGGCCATGTCCTTAAAGGGTTAAGGACCTTCCATATATTACATCTTCTATTGGCCAATAGTGGACATGTGACTGTGTGGATGTTGTGATGCATTGACTAACCAGACCTTAGAATTTCTATTGGCTGCTATATTTCAGCTATTTTCATATGTGCTGTGATTGGCTGTTAGTGTTTAGAGTGTGGCCATTATTTGCAATGGGCCATTATTTTCTATGGGAAATTAGAGGTCTTTAAACGTAAATTTCTTAAAAACGACAAATCTGATCAAAACAACCTTTCACCACCGAGGGCTTCGAAAGGCAGTTTGAACGAAGTCTGTGCACAAAGCGGTTCGCGCTGTATTAATCGCAAAAGAATGGCTGGAAGAAGAAACGGAAGAAGAATACAGAATGGTGCTTTTTCAAGCACTAAAATAAGGCAAGAACTGGTAGAATTTTAGGACCTTAATAAGGGTTCCGCGGGCGAATGCTATGTATGGGATGGGCTTAAGACTTATCTCCGTGGGATCCTTATAAGGGAAGTGAATACCAAAAAAAAGAAGTTTAAGGAACAAGAGCTTATTTTGCAGGCAGAGGTCATTTAAGCGGAGGAAGAGTTTGGGAAGCTACAGACTAGTTCCACAGCCAGTAAAATGAAGGACACATAGAGAAAATATGCAGAGAGTTCTTATCCACCAAAGCGCAACAAAAGTTTTTTTTTGCAGGGCAGAAAAGATTTATAGAATCTGGGAAACCAGGTAAACTACTTGCCAAAATTATTACGGCTCAGGAAGGAAGTCTCTACATCTTGGCTCTGAGTGACGATGAGGGTGGGGAAGTGCAGGGTCGGGATCAGATCCACGAGAAAATCTTAGACTTTTACACTTATCTGCATAGTTCCGAAGTTAGTCCGTCTGAGAGTGAATATGATTGTTTTTTTTTCTAAATGTTCTCTAGCTAAAATATCTCAGGAACAGGCCCACAAACTGGATAAAGGGATTAAGATTGGGGAATTAAAAGAGGCCCTTAAAGGGTGTGCAAGCTCCTCATCCCCGGGCTCTGATGGCTTGCCGTTTGACATATATCGAGAATTCGGGGATGTACTACTGCCTCATTTGATAAAAGTAGTTAATGAAACCTTGGGGAATAGAAAGCAGCTTCCCGAATCTATGCGGCAGGCTTATATAACTTCAATGCCCAAAAAAGGGAAAGATCCTTTGCTTGTGGAATCGTAGCGGCCAATCACCCTGCTCAACACTGACTACAAAATTGTGGCCAAGGTGTTGGCACGGAGGTTGGCGGGTGTGATCGGTGGCTTGGTTGGCCTAGAGCAAACTGGATTTGTGCCCGGCCGCTCAATTTTTGACAATATAGCTAAGACTTATGCAAATGTCCAGATAGGCAGCGAGGCGCCCCACTCCATCCTGTGTTTAGACGCTCTCAAGGCGTTTGACAGGGTGGAGTGGGGCTTTCTGATAAAAACGCTGAAGGAATTCGGGTTTGGTCCCGGATTTATCTCATGGATCAGGCTTCTCTATACGGACCCGAGTGCTAGCATAATCATAAACGGGGAGGTCTCGGAGAGGTGTGGATTGAGGAGGGGAACGTGGCAAGGCTGCCCACTGTCCCCAATATTGCTCGATCTGTATATGGAGCCTTTGGCAGGGGCGTAGCTAATGTCTCCTGGGCCCTGGTGCGAGAGATCAACGTGCCCCCCCCCCACTTCACGACCAAGTAATGCTATTGGTGTGTATACACCAAGACAGATATTACCAATAACACCAGCATAAAGGAAGAGAAAACATTATCACCATACATATTACCACCATACTGTAACTGACCAAATCCTGTATACTGAGACCAATATTACCAGTATATAGGAAGGAAATATTACCGCCACACCACAACCACTACCATCACCACCATATTGTTACTGACCAAATCCTGTATACTAAGACAAATGAAAAACACAGTACCAGATACCAGACCACAGTAACAAATAATTCCACCACATACTGGCTAACACCATTGCTGCTACTGACTAACACTATAACATACTGAATAACACCACCACATACTGACTAACACCGCCACATACTGACTAACACCGCCACATACTGACTAACACCGCCACATACTGACTAACACCAACGCTGCTACTAATACCACCGCCACATACTGACTAACACCGCCACATACTGACTAACACCACCGCTGCTACTGACTAACACCACCACATACTGACTAACACTACCACATACTGACTAACACCACCACATACTGACTAACACCACCGCTGCTACTGAATAACATCCATTGTACACAGATCACTATCACCTCATCCAGTCATATAGAGGTCGACGCAGCTGTACACAGGTTCTGTACTTCATATACATTACAGTGCAGTTATATCAGGTGACTCACAGTGGACGTCTTCTCTGACCAGAGTTCTTCCCTTTTCATCTTCTTCTCCATCTGTCCTGGGCCATTATGAGAACTTCTCCGAGCCACGAATACACAGAATCTGCCAGAGAAACATATTAGGCTCCTCACTCTGGCACCATCCTCATCTCTATACACACTGCACATCTGTATTGGCCCCGGTACTCATTTAGTAGGTAGGCTGACTATGTGACCCCCTTATAGTATATGCCCGCCACTGTGCAGCCTCCTTATAGATGGCCCCCTCTCCCCCTATGTTGCCCCCTTATAGATGGCACCCTCTCTCCCACCCCCTATAGATGGCCCTCTCTCCCCCTCCCTCCTATCGATGGCCCCCTCTCTACTTCCCTCCTTATAGATGGCCCCCTCTCTCCTTCCTCCTATAGATTGCCCCCTCCCCCCTTCCTCCTATAGATGGCCCCCTCTCCCTTTCCTTCTATAGATGGCCCCCTCAAACCCCCACCCCCACCTCCTATAGATGGCCCCTGCAGGCAAATAAAAAAAAAAAAACACACACAACTCACCTAGCCCGCTTCCCCGACGATCCTCTCCTTTAGACTCTGTCTGCCCCCGGCTGATGCGCGGCTGCCAGGGGTGTCGTGTCCTATCCCTGGCAGCGCGCGCATCATAGAGATCCCTGTGGCTGTGACTTCCTGCACAGGGAGCGCACGTTAGACACTCACTGTGCTGGAAGTCACAGCCACAGGGATCTCTATGATGCGCGCGCTGCCAGGGATAGGACGCGACACCCCGGCAGCCGCACATCAGCCGGAGGCAGACGGAGTCAGCCTCTTGTGACCGCAAGCAAAACAATGCTTGCGGTCACAAGAGTGGTTGATGGAGGGGCCTTGCGGGCCGGGTCGCAGTGGCGACCGCTGCAACCCTGATAGTAACGCCACGCCCAAATGTCTGGAGAGGTACAGTGAAATAAAAGGATTCTGAGTGAGTGGGGATAATAGTAAGACCTAATTCACACATCCGTTGTTCTGTCCGCAATTGCGGACAGCACATGAAACCAATGTTATCCTATGGCCCCGTTCACATGTCCGTACATGTATACGGGGCCGCGATCCGTGCCACAAAAAAGCAGACATGTTGTAATGCGGACCATTTTTTTGTGGTACGGATCGCTGGGGTAATGATGTGTGAACGTAGTGCTCCGTGAAGCACGGAGCACTACGATGCACATACGGTAGTGCGGTCCGCAGGTCCACAGCCACAGACTGCATTACGGGTGTGTGAATGTGGCCTAAATATGTTCTCTATGCCGACGACGTCCTTCTCTTCATGAAGAACACATCCGAGACTCTTCCCAGAATCGTGGGGGTAATACAGGAATTTGTGAAAGTAGCCGGAGTGAACTTGGGAAAATCCTCATTCCTTAGTTTAGGGGAAGGAGAAAAAAATATGGAAAATAGGGAGTTGCCGGTTAGAAAGGCAACAGTAATAGAATAACTGGGAGTAAAGATAGGTAAAGATGTAGGGACTTATCTTGATACCAATCTCTAACCTCTGATGATTAAAATAAATAAGCAAATTGAGACCTGGCAAAGACATCCCTTAGTAATGGTAGAGAGAATTGCGATAATTAAGATGGTGATCCTTTTGCAGATTTTGTACTTCCTAAACGCATCACCAATATGGATACCGGATGGGTGGTTCAGGAAAATTATAGCAATGTTAAATAGGTTGGTGTGGTGCCGGAAGAAAGTACGCATGATATGAGGTGTTGACACAATTAGAAGATAGAGGGGGTCTGCCATTACCAGAGATTCGGTTCTATTTCTTAGCGGGTGGAGCCCAAGCCCTGGCGAGATGGAGTATGTCCCCAATAATTAAGTATTTGTTAGAAAATAATAAAACGAAACACAGAGTTTTTTGAATTATTGAAGGCGGGGCACTGCGCATGTGATAATTTGGGAAATTTATCGTTTGTTAAATTATATGCTAATATATGGAAAACAAATTAAGAAAATATGTAGGATAGAATATAGTTTGCACTTTACACCTCTATGAGAGAATAAAATATTTGAGGGACTGGACCTATCTCTTATATATGGTACACAGTATAGCAGTCTGGTTTTTTTTTTTGGCTTCATTGCCTGTCACTGTCTGTATCTAATATCATAAAATTCCAATAAAAATTACAGTTTAAAAAATGTAATATTTGAGGGACTGATGACAGGGGAGTTAGACAATTTTTGGGCAAAATTAGGTATAAAATAGATATCACAATTATTTGAAGAGGGTCAGTTATTATCTTTGGAAGAAGTTCGAAGAAGGTATGAGGTGAGAGAAGGTCACTTCCTTCAATATGCACAAATCACTTGGGCAGTTAGAGGTTTTAAAGGGGTACTCCAGCAGGGGGGCACTTTTTCGCAGAGACCGGGGAGGAGGTGGCCGAGGGAAAAGATGTCCACTCACCTCCCCGTCTTCAGCGGCAGGTCCCGCATCGCGGCGCTCCGGTGCCCGGTTGCCAGGCCGCTTCCGGGTGTCTTACGCGGGCCCGAGACGTGACGTCTCAGGTCCACTCAGCGAAGGAGGCGGGATCCGTTTCAAGTCCGTTTAGATCCCGCCTCCTTCACTGAGTGTCAGACACCCGGAACCGGAGCGTCGCGATGCGGGACCCGCCGCTGGAATCAGGGAGGTGAGTCGACGTCTTTTCCCTCAGCCACCTCCTCCCCAGTCCCAGCGAAAAAGTGCCCACCCCGCTGAAGTACCCCTTTAAGGATTCAGTTCACATGAATTCACATGTAGCAATAGACTGTATGTATGAAATGTGGGAGGGTAGTAAGATTCTATCCAGGATGTACAAGATACTGCTAGAGCACATGGATACACCGCAGTTAGTAAGGACTAGAAGGAGATGGGAGGGAGTCTTTGGAAATATAGACAATACTATATGGGAGGTAGTAGTGGGAAATCTTGGCCGAGTCTCATGTAGTACCTCCCATAGGTTAATTTACCTGAAGGTATTCTATTGGTTGTATCATACTCCAAAGAAAATAATGCGATGGAAAAAAGGGGAAAGTGTGGCGTCTAGGAAATGTCAAGAAATAGGAGTAGACCTGGCTAATTTGATATGAGACTGTGTGAAGATACGTGGTTTTTGGGTAGAGGTGCTTGAGTACGCGAGGCACGAGATGGAGATGGACCTAAGAGATTACTCCAAAGTGGAACTATTGCTGGGCGGACTAAAAGAGGATGGAAAAGCCAACTCCCTGCTAAATAAAATCCTGAATTGTGTTATTGTAGTAATAGTTAGAAGGTGGTTGGACGAGAACCCCCTATCTATGGAGGAATGGAGGAAGACAGTGAATAAAGTTAAAATGTATGAAGAGATTGCAGCTAAGGGAACAAAAAAAGGGCTTGCGCGATATAAGAGGACTTGGAAAAAATGGAAGAGTTAAAATGGATATTAGAGGAGGCTCTCTTTTTCCCTTTAGGATTTCATATGTTTTTTTTCCCCCTTCTTTCTTCCAGCTCGCTTTATAGGGTGGGGGGTGGGTAGGATTTGGGAGGGGGGGGGGTTTGATTTAAGATTGTGATAGAATATATTGTTTGGTATTTTGGATTTTAATTGAGGATAAAAATAAAAAATGTAATAATAATTGTCTGCTATTTTTTCCTTTGTTCTCTTTTACGGTGGGCCATATAAGAGGTGATGTGTCCCCGCATGACCGCCTTAGATGTACACCACTGGAGAGGGACATCTGGGGTAGAGGGTTCGTTATCATCAATATAATTTCCCCATTGATGTTGGAGATATGGCCGAAAATCTTCTGATTGATTCAGATAAGAGGGAAATCTCCAGGCCCCATAGCGTGGGGCAGGGTGAGGTGTGGTTAGTTTAAGTTGGATTGGCGCATGATCTGACACCACAATAGACTCCACTGACACAGATAAGATTTGTTCAAATAGCGAATCAGAGAGGAGAAAGTAGTATATCCTGGAATGCACCTCATGCATCGCAGAATAATAGGTGTAGTCTCTCTCCGTGGTGTGGATCACACACCAAGGGTCACACAGGGAATAGTGTTGCATTATAGAGAGTATGACTTGGACTGTTTGGGTGTCATGAGTGGTGTAGAAGTCAGCTCCCATGTCATGGGAGTAAATGCTCCTGAAACAAAAACAACAGTAAGTAGAACAGTCAAACTAACAATTGTTAACAACAGTTAAGACATTAGGTGTAACAGGGGTAGAGTTCCTTCATTATGATGGGGCTCAGTATGAGATGAAGATTGGTGAGTGTGTGTTTCATCCCTCGTCGTCTCTCCGCAGGAAGCGGGCTCGAGCCACCTCAGGATCCCTATAGACGGTGATTCTGCCATTTTCAGTCACCCTTAGTTTGGCCGGCTATTGCAGTTGGAATCTTATTTGGTTATTCACCAGGTTTGATAGACGTGTGTAGAAGATCTACAAAGAGAGGAATCAGGATGCGGGATACCTCTTGGGCCACTGAGGTTGCATGAGACTGAAGAGTTGAGTACGAGGTCTCTGGGCCAAGGTGATTGTCATCCTGCGATGAAAAGGAGCTTTCATCCAATTGATGATCAGGGGGGTCCATGTCAGCTGTAAAAGATTTTAGGACTTGCGCTGGAACCGTGATCTTTCGTGATCTTTCGATATTCGCTTGGGTGCAAGTGTCTTGACTGGTATGTATGCGTTGTTACTTCCGTGCCCCCTCGTCATTAACTTTAGCCACAAATTTGTCCATTGCCTTCAACCGAGTTATGGCCCGTGGAGAGTAAGGGGGAGATGAAATGATTAAAGTGTGGTAATTTTAGTATAGCAGAATACGAAGGATACTCTTGCCTCTTTTGTGGTGTTATAGTTCACATTTAGGAGGTATTTCAGACACTAAGCAGGGGGATGAGGGTCACTTGTGCGGTTTAGACTTGGCGGGCAGAAAGCCCAGAATCCAGAGCTATAGGTGGTCCTGACTGTAGATTAAATGAGCTGGTGCTTTAGGCGAACAGGGAGAGTATACAGTGAGGACTAGGTAAAATGCGGCCACTATATGTGTCCCGCCTCTGGTATTCTGGTTGAATGTAGTTAAGGCAGCAGTTTGTTTGTTTTGCTTTTCAAACTCTGATTTCTGCTAGATGTTCACAATGGCGACTTGGGATAATATGCAGGTGTGTAAAGATTTTTGTAATAAGCAAACAGGAATCAGATACCTTTCTTCTGTTAAGAGTAGTAGATTTGTAGAGAATATTTAAATAGTTGCAGTATATCAAGCTGCCAGTAGGTGTCGCCAGAGCACTACTAATGAATTAGTGGTCTTCATAAGAGCAAGTTAGCAATATGGAGCTTTGAAATTGCTGGAATCAAGGAGTAGGTCACACTTTGCATACAAACTTCTAGTTTCACCCTGTCTCTGCAATGTATTTTTATGGCAGGGGGGATTCTGTCCTGTGTGGGTTCTCTGAGGCTGGGGCCGGAGCAGGTTCAGCTACTTTATTATATATGAAGCCAAGAGTGTATGTAGCCAAGATGGCTGCTCTCTTTTTTTTAATAATTTTTTTGGCGGGAAAGTTCTGGCTTGCTGCAGCAGGGGTAGAGAGGAAGGCCAGGAGGGGAATTCAGTACTCACTGCCTCCAGCGAGCTGTGTTTGGCGTCCTCTGTGTCCTTAGGCTGGAATGTGGCTGCCTCATTCCCGGCTGTCTCAGCAGGGCCGCACATGTGTCAGCAAGAAGGCTGCTTCCCGCCACTCCGGTCCGGGTCGGCGGCGAGGAAATACCGTTCCTGCCGCTTACAGGGTCTCCCCAGTGATTCCCCCTGCCGTGTCTCCCACAGCAGGACCAGGTGGTAAGCGTGGCTGCCTGCCAGCAGTGTGTCCCGTCCACACCTGGTCCGCTGCCAAAGTTCGGATGTCGGTGGGGTCCTCAGGGTTCAGGAATACTAGGGGGGTGAGAGGGTTGTAGGCAGAGAGCTCCAGCAGGACACGTCTGCTCTCCTCAGCAGTCAAGACACGCCCCCGGTTTGGGAGCATTTAATTTTAATTTTTAATACAAGGGTGCCTGCAATAAAAGCTTCTCTGAATGTGCTGGGGATGCGCATGGTTTAAAGGGGTTTTCCAAGATTATTAACATTGTCTAAAAAACATCCAACTGTATTGCCAAAGCCTTACACAGCGCACCTAGTGGCCAGAGGGTGAACTGCAGTGTAAAATTGTTACAGGCAAACTGCAGTTTCGGTTGTCTGTCACAGATGATCTATTTGAGTATGTTACTGCATGTGTTGGTGTGTTACTGTGCATGTCTGTCTGTGAGTGTGACTATGTGTGTGTGTTACATGCCCCACCAGTTGCATCCAGATTTGCCCACCCCCACCTTCCCCCAAGTACCAGCCAGACATGCCAATATTACTGAGTGGTAGCACTATGAGGCATTTGCAGGCTGTGTGTACATGTGGCGCACTCTCTGCAGACAAGTCATGGGTAGAACAGGACACATGCCTTTGGATTCATTTCCTGATGTGTTTAGCTCCTTCTAATGCCACACTATAGTCTAATACAGTGCTTCTCAATTCCAGTCCTCAGGCCTCACCAACAGGTCATGTTTTGAGGATTTCTTTAGAATTTCACAGGTGATATAATTTTACTCAGTGCATCAGGTATTAGCACATGTGTCCTTTGTATGGGATAGCCTCAAAACATGACCTGTTGGTGAGGCCTGAGGACTGGAATTGAGAAGCACTGGTCTAATATACTCCGGCTACCCCGCCCGGGGCTCCGGCAGTGGATTGTGGACCAGGAGATGGGGCGCCCCCATGTCCACCTGCTGCCGCCACTGCCAGTGGAAGTGGGTGCCCTATCTCCCAGTCCACAATCCTCTGCTGCAGGAGCCTCCAGCGGGGTAGCCCTGCACACCACTACCCCCTCGCTGACCTGGTTCCCTGACCGGGAGTTGGCCAGACCCCTCTCACAATAGCCCATCCCCCTCCCCAAACGCCAAATCCCCCCCCCCCCATCACATTCTCTCCCCTCCACCTCTTCTCTACCCTCTTTACCTCCATCATCTCATCTCTCCCCCCTCCACCTCCTCTGTACTCCCATCATCTTCTCTCTACCCCCATCATCTCCTTTGTACCCCCATCATCTCCTCTGTACTCCATCCACTCCTCCCTTCCCCCATCATCTCATCTCTCCCCCCTCCACCTCCTCTGTACCCGATCAACTCCTCCCTACCCCCATCATCTGCTCCCTACCCCTATCATCTCCTCCCTACCCCCATCATCTCCTCTCTACCCCCATCATCTCCTCTCTACCCCCATCATCTCCTCTCTACCCCATCATCTCCTCTCTACCCCCTTCACCTCCTCTGTACCCCCCATCACCTCCTCTGTACCCCCATCATCTCCTATCAACCCCTATCATCTCCTCTCTACCCCCTTCACCTCCTCTCTACCCCCATCATCTCCTCTCTTCCCCCCTCTCCTCCTCTCTCCCCCTTTACAACCCCTCTTCCCCCTCACCCATCTCCTTCTCTCTCTCTCCCCTTTACCTCCCCTCTCCTCCTCTCTTCCCCCTTTACTTCCTCTCACCTCCTGTGCCTCCTCTCTTCCCTCCACCTCCATTCTCACCCCCTCTCTTGTCCTCTCCCCATCACTTCCTCTTTCCATCCTCCTCCCTCCCCCTCTTTACCTTCTCTCTCTCCTCCCTCACCTCCATTACCTTTCCCCATCACCTCCTCTTTCCCTCCTCCTCTCTCCCCCTCACCCCCTTTACCTCCTCTCTCCCCCCCTTTTGTCCTCTCCCCATCACCTCCTCTTTCCCTCCTCCTCTCTCCCCCTTACCCCCTTTACGTCCTCTCTCCACCTCACCCCCTCTCTTGTCCTCTCCCCATCACCTCCTCGTTCCCTCCTCCTCTCTCCCCCTCACCCCCTTTACCTCCTCTTTTCCTCCTCCTCTCTCCCCTTCACCCCATTTACCTTCTCTCTCTTCCTCTCCTGTTACCTCCTCCTCTCTCTCCCTCATCCTTTTTACATTCTCTCTCTTTCCCCCCCTCTGTACCCCTCGGACCTCACTCAGCAGTGCCAGGCCTGGATGTGATTTTTCTCATGGCTCAGAGGCTGGAGAAGAGAGGAAGACCCGCTCCATGCCCAAATTAGGCAAGTATGACTTTGTGTTATGGTGGTGGACGGGGAGTAGTGGGCATTGTTATGGGGGCAGTATTATGTGGGCACAGCATGGCAGGGGGCATTGCTATGGGAACATGGCAGGTGAGGGGGCATTTACTATGAGGGGACAGTATTACTTTATGGAGGCACAGCAGGGAAGACGGCATCATTACTATGGGGGCACAGCAGGGGACATTATTACTATACGGGGGCACAGCAGGAGACATTATTACTGTATGGTGGCACAGCAGGGGGCATTATTACTATACAGGGGCACAGCAGGAGACATTATAACTATATGAAGGCACAGCAGAAGACATTATTACTATATGGAGGCACAGCAGGAGACATTATTACTATATGGGGGCACATCACACAGCAGGAGACATTATTACTATATGGGGGCACAGCAGGAGACATTATTACTAAATAGGGGGAAATGCAGAGGGCATTACTACTAAATGGGGGCATAGCAGAGGGCATCATTACTAAATGGGGGCATAGCAGAGAGCATTATTACTAAATGGGGGCATAGCAGAGGGCATTATTACTATATGAGGGATCCTACATATGGGGGCAACCTACACACCTACTGCGGATGATTACTGTATGGGAGCCTATAGGTAGGAAAAAAAGAAGGGAAGTTAAAGGAAAAGTCAGGAGCCTAAGAGTTATGTCTGGCAGTTTATCTGTCAAGAGATGAATTGTAGCTGCAAGAAATCATCAGGGTGATCTGGGCCGGATGGAGAAGAAAACATGAGGGAGGTATCTGACTAAATGAAGAGGTATCTGGCTACATGAGGACATATTTGGCTGCAATGGGGGGAGTTATCTAGTTACATGGGGAAAGTATCTGGCTACATAGAAGAAGGCATCTTGACTACATGGGGGAGTTATCTGGCTACATGGGGGGAGGTATCTGGCTGCAGGGTGACATGTCCAACTACATAAGACAGATCTGGCAGTAAGAGGCATATCCAAATTCTAAGAGGCATATCCAAATCTGTCTGGAAGAGACATATCCGGCTACAGGGGACATACCTGGCATCTAGAAACATATCTGATTGCAGGGAGCATACCTAGCTAGAGACAGCATATCTGGCTGCAATGGGCATATCTGACTCCAGGGGGCACATCTGGCTTCATGGGACATACCTGGCTGCAAGAGGCATACCCAGCTAAAAGGGGCATATGTGTCTGCAGGGGATCCGCCTCCAGGGGCATACCTAGCTAAAAGGGACATATCATGCTTAAGTGCCCACGCTCCCACCTGCTTCTCTGGCTCAAGGCTCACTGACTGCCTGCTCAGTACGCTGTCCTGCTGCAGCCACTGATTGGATGACCAGGTCGTCAATGACCCATGAGACTGAGAAGCAGGTAGGAGTGCAGGCAGGTAAGTATGATCTGTTTAAGGCCAGGAAGCAAACTACTGTAGTTAAATAGGCAGTGGCTACATTCTCGAAGTGGAATGAAAATCTGCTGTGAAAATGCAGCGCCATAGGCCATAACAGTAGAGTGTCACAGCGGATTTTGCTGCGAAAAGTATGTGTGAATCTACCCTGAGGAAATGTTATTAATGGATGGCATGCTTGGGGGTACTTTGCTGGAGCAGCTTTACCCCATCTACAGGTTATAGGTGGTGGCAAATGTAAACAAAGCAGGCCCTGCCTTAAAAGGACAGGCGGATACTTCCGAGGTCAAGGCACTCCACCATGGTAGAGAAGAAATTAAATCAGTAAATCCATGACTGCCTAAAGAAGAGAGAGAAATGACTGACAATGTACAATAGTAGGTACTAAGTGAATAACAAGGGAGTACCCTCATTACTCCACCTGTTATGTGAATAATGTGAACACTGATATAGCAACAGGTGGTGTTACAGGATCAGCAGGGTAGTATGGGGGGGCTAGTATGACGTAGCAGTAAGGGGTGTTACTTCCCAATTACTATTACTATTACTTCACTTGTGGAAGAAAGAAATGCGACTGCTAGCCAGGAATGATGGTAATGCTGTAGTATAAATACTTTACCTGAAGTAAGATGACTGCTGATGAAGCCATAGTCAGATACATATGACAGGCAGGATGGTACTGCTGTACTACGAAGACAATGACAGCTAGACTCCTAATAATGTGGCCTGTTCATAAGGAAGTACTGCCCAGCAATACAGGAGGACATCCCACAACTTGTAGTCCTATGCCTCAGCCAAAGAATACGCTGCACAACCTACCCCTAAGCCACAAAAACCGCATATACAGCAACCACAGGGTACAGACTACATCTTCCACAGCAGAGAGCTGTACACACTGCAGAGAGCTGAAGAAGGCTACAAAAGGCTGTCCGGTCTGGACAGACAGGAAGGCGTTAATCTGACATGCAGGTCACTTCCTCTAGACGCAGCTACTCACGCTACATTCAAGGAAGGACAAGAGGCTGAGGTCTAGTGAAGGGCAGTCATTAGCAGCTGGGGTCTGCTACACATAATAACCGACCCTTACAGCCACTAGAATGGTTAAATGCCGCTGTCTACAGTTAAATAGCCAGCACAAAAGATTGCTGTGTTTCGGCTATTTGAACTTAAAGGGGTTATCCAGCGCTACAAAAACATGGCCACTTTCCCCCTACTGTTGTCTCCAGTTTGGGTGGGATTTTGAAACTCAGTTCCACTGAAGTAAATGGAGCTTAAAGGGGTATTCCCCCCAAAATTATTTTTGCATTAATACGCTGCCCACCCGTAGCTTTCAATCTTTCCAATACAAAGTTATTATGGATTCTGCACAGTTTTGCTGTTATCCAGCTGCATTCACCCCCACGGATTGCAGAGAATCATCAGCTCTTAGTCCACACCGACACGCTCCCTGCTCCGACCCTCCGAGACGGCATCACGCGTCCTCAGTCCCAGCACAGTGAAGTGACTGAGAACACTGATGGGGTGGCTGCTGTTAGAGAGGGAGACAGTGATCAGCGCAGCTGTGACTGCATCCCTCTCTAACAGCAGCAACCCGGTCACCCCCAGCCCAGAGCTCCTACCCTGTGTCCAGAGCCTCTCGGCAGCACTCACCCGCAGCACACAGCCCCCTGGCCCACAACCAACCGCCCCCCCCATCACCCGTGGCATAGCCGCTGCACTCACCCGCGGCACCCCCCCCCCCCCCCCCCGCGGCAAGCTCCGCCCCCGCAATAGCCCGCTGCAAGCTCCGTCCTTCGCGATCGCCAGCGGCAAGCTCCGCCCCATCGCCCACGACAAGCTCTGCCCCCTGCGAGCGCCCGCTGCAAGCTCCGCCCCCCCAATCGTCCGCGGCTCTGCTACACCGCCCCCCCAACTCAGCTCTGCTACACCGTCCCCCCCAACTCAGCTCTGCTACACCGTCCCCCCTAACTCAGCTCTGCTACACCGTCCCCCCCAACTCAGCTCTGCTACACCGTCCCCCCCCCCAACTCAGCTCTGCTACACCGTCACCGCCAACTCAGCTCTGATACGCCGTTGCCCCCAACTCAGCTCTGCTACGCCGTTGCCCCCAACTCAGCTCTGCTACGCCGTCCCCCCAACTCAGCTCTGCTACGCCGTACCCCGAACTCAGCTCTGCTACGCCGTCTCTTCCAACTCAGCTTTGCTACACCGACACCGCCATCTCAGCTCTGCTACACTGTCATCATCTCCTTCATTGTCTCAGCTCTGCTACTTCACCATCATCAGGCAGAAGCATTGCATGATGGGAAATGTAGTTTCCTATCTTGGATATAGATCGGCTTTTAGAAAAACTTGTAACTCAGGAACGGCAGCAGCTAGAAAGATGGGAGACGGCTCAAAATACTCAGGAGGACTTGGTGAGTAAGAGCAGCTAGGTTTGGGAGCATTTCAGTTTTTTAGCTCTTGGGGGGAGTACCCCTTTAATTGCAAACTGCACCTGAACTGGAGACAACAGTAGGGGAAAAGTGGCCATGTTTTTGTAGCGCTGGATAACCCCTTTAATACTGCTGTGAGCGGGGGTGGGCGCGTCAAGGAGGTAAGTCTAGGGGGCAGCACACAGAGAACATGGCCGGCGCTGAGCTAGCCACCCCCTGTGTTCTCTGCACTATAATTTATGTTAATCTGCACTATTAGGCAGCTTAACATTAAAGGGGTTGTTCAGCGAAAACTTTTTTTCCTTTCAAATCAACTGGTGTCAGAAAGTTAAATAGATTTACTTCTATTTAAAAATCTTAAGTCTTCCCATATTTATACACTGTTGTGTGTCCTGCAAGATGTGTTGTTTATTTACATTCTGAAACAGTGCTCTCTGCTGACATCTCTGGCAGAGTCAGGAACTGTCCTGAGCAGGAGAGGTTTTCTTTGGGGATCTGCTGCTGCTCTGGACAGTTCCTGACTCCGCCAGAGATGTCAGCAGAGAGCACTGTTTCTAAATGTAAATAAACAACACATCCTGCAGGACATACAACAGTGTATAAGTATGGGAAGACTTGAGATTTTTAAATATAAGTAAATTACAAATCTATTTAACTTTCTGACACCAGTTTATTTGAAAGAAAAAAAAAATCGCTGGACAACCCCTTTAAGTATTGAATACCATGAAATCCTGGTACCGAACAATTTTTATTGCTGTGGCACAATTACTGTACATCACCTGTGGAAGAGAGTAATATTACTGCTGATGTAGTGATAGTAAGTGCCATGTTACAGGCAGGAATGGTATCTCTGTGGAACAATTATCTCACCAGTGGAATGCAGTAATATGACTACTGAAGTAGTGATAGGCTGTGCTATATGGTAGGCAAAAAGATACTGTTGTGGTACGAATATGTCATCTGTTAAAGGGAGCAATATGGCTGCAGACAATGTCACTGCCCTGATTAGCTCACAACCAGAAGGGTAATGCAGAAGTCTAAATGCTCCACTTATGGAGGAGTGAAAAGTGGTCACTTAGCAGTGTGTGGTGCTATGTGGAGGGCAAAGGGGTACTGCTGTATAACAACCTCTCACCTGAGAAGAAAGACAAAACAAGAGAGAGGTGCCTCTCCTGGTGCAATAAAGTAGTGGGCTAGTGTGTCTTATCTAATGAAAGATGGACACACTCACCTTATGGAGTTGTGCAAACGATAGGCACAACTTTACTGTAGGCGTATGATGTCACTCGGACAGGAACCACAGGTATCCCTCGGGTTGTGACCACCAGCGGTGGATAACAGTAGGCAGAAGAGTGTCCCAAGAAGGGTCAATGGAACCAAGGGAAACCCTGTGGGAGGGTCAGCGCAGGTTAACATCAAGGAAATCATCACAGTCACAATTAGAGCATCGCACAGTGATGTGAATCAATGTTCTAATTATTATGCAACGCGTTTCGGTTTGTCTACTAGATCACAGACCTTTATCAAGCATAAAGAGTGTACACATCAATGGCCTTTTAAAAGGTAATGCCGGATTATAGGAAGGTGCAAATGACAAACCCCTTCCCCTTCCAGAGATACATCATACTACAGTCATGGCCAAAAGTTTTGAGAATGACACAAATATTATATTTTCACATGATCTGCTGCCCTCTGGTTTTTATGTGTGTTTGTCAATATTTATGTGTTGACCCTTCTTCTTCAGGACCTCTGCAATTCTCCCTGGCATGCTTTCAATCAGCTTCTGGACCAAATCCTGACTGATGGCAGTCCATTCTTGCACAATCAATGCTTGCATTTTGTCAGAATTTGTTGGTTTTTGTATGCCCACCCATCTCTTGATGATTAACCACAAGTTCTCAATGGGATTAAGATCTGGGGAGTTTCCAGGGCATGGACCCAAAATCTCAATGTTTTGTTCCCTGAGCCATTTAGTTATCACCTTTGCTTTATGGCAAGGTGTTCCATCATGCTGGAAAAGGCATTGTTGATCGCCAAACTGCTCTTGAACGGTTGGGAGAAGTTGCTCTTGGAGGACATTCTGGTACCATTCTTTATTCATGGCTGTGTTTTTAGGCAAGACTGTGAGAGAGCCGATTCCCTTGGCTGAGAAGCAACCCCACACATGAATGGTTTCAGGATGCTTTACAGTTGGAATGAGACAAGACTGGTGGTAGCGCTCACCTCGTCTTCTCCAAATAAGCTGTTTTCCAGATGTCCCAAACAATCGGAAAAGGGATTCATCAGAGAAAATGACTTTACCCCAGTCCTCAGCAGTCCACTCCCTCTACCTTTTGCAGAATATCAGTCTGTCCCTGATTTTTTTTCTGGAGAGAAGTGGCTTCTTTTCTGCCCTCCTTGAGACCAGGCCTTGCTCCAAGAGTCTCCGCCTCCCAATGCGTGCAGATGCCAGCCTTGCTGCCATTCCTGAGCAAGCTCTGCACTGCTGGTAGCCCAATCCCGCAGCTGAAACACTTTTAAGAGACGGTCCTGGCGCTTGCTGGTCTTTCTTGGGCGCCCTGGAGCCTTTTTGGCAACAATGGAACCTCTCTCCTTGAAGTTCTTGATGATGCGATAGATTGTTGACTGAGGTGCAATCTTTCTATCTGCGATACTCTTCCCTGTTAGGCCATTTTTGTGCAATTCAATGATGACTGCACGTGTTTCTTTAACCCCTTGCCTCTAAAGCCTGTTTTGGCCTTAATGACCAGGCTCATTTTTCAAAATCTGACCTGTCTCACTTTATGCTCTTATAGCTCAGTGATGCTTTAACGTATGCTAGCGATTCTGAGATTGTTTTTTCGTCACATATGACACTCTATATTAGTAGCAAAATTTGGTCACTACTTTGTGTATTTTTTGTGAAAAACATCAAAATATCAAGAAAAATTTGAAAATTTAGCATTTTATGAACTTCTGAAATTCTCTGCTTCTAAAAAAGGAAGTCAGCACATAAATTAGTTACTAAATCACATTACCAATATGTCCTCTTTATTCTGGCATAATTTGGGAAACATATTTTACTTTTTTAGGGTGTTACGGGGCTTAGAAATTTATGAGCAAATTATCACATTTTGTGAAAATTTCCAAAACTGATTTTTTTTAGGGACCAGTTCTTTTTTTAAATGGATTTAGAAGGCTTGTATACTGGAAACCCCCATAAGTGACCCCATTTTGGAAACTAGACACCTTAAAGAATTAATCTAGGGGTATAATGAGCATTTTAACCCTACAGGGGCTGGAGGAAAGTAATCACAATGAGGCCGTAAAAAAATTGAAAATTTAAATTTTCAAATAATATATACGTTTAGATTAAAGTTTCTCATTTTCAAAAGGAACATGAGAAAAAAAGCATGCCAAAATTTGTAACGCAGGTTCTCCTGAATACAACGGTACCCCAGATGTGGGCGTAAACCACTGTATGGGCACACAGCCCGGCTCAAAAGTAAAGGAGCGCCAATTAGCTTTTTTAATGCAGATTTTGCTGAAGAAGTTTCTGAGCGCCAGGTGCATTTGCAGAGCCCCTGTAGTGTCCGCAGAATAGAATTCCCCCAAAAGTCACCCCATTTTCGAAAGTACACCCCTCAAAGAAATCATCTTTGGGTAGGATGAGCATTTTGACCCCACATGCATTAGAGGAAAGTATTCAAAATTAGACAGTAAAAATGAAAAACACGAATTTTTCCAATAATATGTTTGTTTAGTTTGAAATTTCTCAATTTCACGAGGAACAAGAGAAAAAAATTACCCCAAAATTTGTAAAGAAGGTTCTCCTGAATACAACGGTACCCCATATGTGGGCATAAACACCTGTATGGGCACACAGCCGGGCTCAGAAGTAAAGGAGCGCCAATTAGCTTTTTTAATGCAGATTTTGCTGAAGAAGTTTCTGAGCGCCAGGTGCATTTGCAGAGCCCCTGTAGTGTCCGCAGAATAGAATCCTCCCAAAAGTCACCCCATTTTCGAAAGTACACCCCTCAAAGAGTTCATCTTGGGGTGTGGTGACCATTTTGACCCCACAGGTATTAGAGGAAAGTATTTAAAATTAGACAGTAAAAATGAAAAACTTGAATTTTTCCTATAATATGTTCGTTTAGTTTGAAATTTCTCAATTTCACAAGAAACAATAGAAAATCTGCACCCCAAAATTTGTAACGCAGGTTCTCCTGAGTACAACGGTACCCCATATGTGGGCATAAAACCACTGTATGGGCACACAGGAGGGCTCAGAAGGAAGGGAGCGCCAATTAGCATTTTCAGTTCAGATTTTGCTGAAGTAGTTTCTGAGAGCCAGGTGCGTTTGCAGTGCCCCTGTAGTGTCCGCAGAATAGAACCCCAGCAAAAGTCACCCTATTTAGGAAAGTACACCTCTGAAAGAATTTATCTTGGGGTGCAGTGAGCGGTTTGACCCCACAGGTATTAGAGGAAAGTATTCAAAATAAGACAGTAAAAATGAAAAACTCGAATTTTTCCAATAATATGTTTGTTTAGTTAAAAATTTCTTAATTTCACGAGGAACAGGAGAGAAAACGTACCCCAAAATCTGTAACGCAGCTTCTTCTGAGTAAAACGGTACCCCATATGTGGGTATAAACCACAGTATGGGCACACAGCTGGGCTCAGAAGGAAGGGAGCGCCAATTTGCTGGAGCAAAATCGCAGCTAGTAATAGTTATTAGAATAGCGCAGTTACTAAAATACAATAAAAAATGAGATTACAGGTAATGTGGGGTGGTCACGGGCAACCTGGGGTGGTCACAGGCAACCTGGGGTGGTCACGGGCAACCTGTGGTGGTTACAGAGAATCTGGGGTGGTTACGGGCAACGTGGCGTGGTTACGGGCAACGTGGGGTGGTTACGGGCAACGTGGGGTGGTTACGGGCAACGTGGGGTGGTTACGGATAAACTGAAGTGCTTATAGGTAATCTGGGATGGATACCTGTAATTTGGGGTCGTTACAGGCAATCTGGCGTGGTTATGGGCAATCTGGAGAGGGTCACTGGCAATTTGGGGTGGTTAAAGGCAACGTGCGGTGGTTATAGGCAACGTGCGGTGGTCAGAGGCAACGTGCGGTGGTCAGAGGCAACGTGCGGTGGTCAGAGGCAAGGTGCGGTGGTCAGAGGCAACGTGCGGTGGTTACATGCAATCTGGGGGGTTACGGGCAATCGGGGCTGATTACGCACCATCTGGAGGGGGTCACTGGCAATTCGGGGTGGTTACGGTCAACATGTGGTTACAGGCAACGTGCGGTGGTTATAGGCAATGTGCAGAGGTTATGGGCAACGTGTGGTGGTTATGGGCAACGTGCGGTGGTTAGAGGCAACGTGCGGTGGTTAGAGGCAACGTGCGGTGGTTAGAGGCAACGTGCGGTGGTTAGAGGCAACGTGCGGTGGTTAGGGGCAACGTGCGGTGGTTAGGGGCAACGTGCGGTAGTTAGGGGCAACGTGCGGTGGTTAGAGGCAACGTGCGGTGGTTAGGGGCAACGTGCGGTGGTTAGGGGCAACGTGCGGTGGTTAGAGGCAACGTGCGGTGGTTAAAGGCAATGTGCGGTGGTCAGAGGCAACGTGCGGTGGTCAATGGCAACGTGCGGTGGTCAATGGCAACGTGCGGTGGTTAGAGGCAACGTGCGGTGGTTAGAGGCAATGTGCGGTGGTCAGAGGCAACGTACGGTGGTCAATGGCAACGTGCGGTGGTCAATGGCAACGTGCGGTGGTCAATGGCAGCGTGCGGTGGTCAGAGGCAGCGTGCGGTGGTCAATGGCAACGTGCGGTGGTCAGGGGCAGCGTGCGGTGGTCAGGGGCAACGTGCGGTGGTCAGGGGCAACGTGCGGTGGTCAGAGGCAACGTGCGGTAGTTACGGGCAATCTGGAGGGGGTCTCTGGCAATTTGGGGTGGTTATGGTCAAGATGTGGTGGTTATGGGCAACGTGCGGTGGTTACATGTAATCTGGCGTGTTTACGGGCAACCTGCGGCGGTTATGGGCAAACTGGGGCGGATACGGGCAACCTGCGGTGGTTACGGGCAAACTGGGGCGGATACGGGCAACCTGCGGTGGTTACGGGTAATCTGGGAGTAAACCGCAGTTATTACTATAATAAAAAGTGTGTTTTATTTTGTTTGTATGTTTTTCACTTTTTCACATTTACACTTTTTCACTTGTACTTTTTTCACTTTCATTTTCACTGTATTACTATGATTACTGTGATATTTTCTATCACAGTAATCATAGTTTAGTGACAGAGACCAAATTGGTCTCTGTCACTTTAAATTTTCAGAGCTAACTGCTTCTGACGCGCATGCGCACATCAGAAGCAGTCAGGACTTCGAGGAGGACGGAGCTCCAGGATCAGGTAACGTATGTGGGGAAGGGGGGGGTGACTGGGGGACGAGGGGGACTGGGGGGGTGGGGGGGCGACTTGGGGGGGGTCACGGTGACATTTTTTATCCCCTGTCACCAATGATTTATGGGATAAAATGTGCCGGGCAGCACTGGGAACAGGCGATCAGCGGTATATAGTATATACCGCCGATCGCCTGTTCCGGGACCCCAAAGGGGGGTCCCTGATCACTGCCCCATGCTCTCCGCTACCTCCGGTGGCGGAGAGCATGGGGTTTTCATTCATTTTTTAATTCCATCGCTGCGAACAAACATCGTTTGTTCGCAGCGATGGGGGCGGCCATCTTGGATTTGATGGCCGCCCGGGGAGGGGGGGGGGGGGGTTAGAGATCGGCCACAAGGGGACTGATCTGAGGTCTGATTAATACTTATTTCATCACCCCCCACCGTGGATTCACGGTGGGGGGAGATGAAATGCAGCGGCGGCGCCGGTACTGGCGGATCGCCGCTATACCGGTAATAGCGGCGATCCGCCAATACCGGGGAGGACAAGGAACTGCCGGGGGAGGATCTGTAGTGGCGGTGGGAGGAGGCAACATGCCACAGCCCCCTCCCGCTGCCCGATCGCCTCCCAATGCAGAAATATCCCCATAGACGCTGCGGTCGCATTGACTGCGGTGTCTATGGGGTTAACTGCCCGGGGGGAGCGCGGCTCCCCTCCGGGCAGAGGCAGCGGGAGGAGGCTATGTGACATAGCCTTCTCCCACTGCCCGATCTCACCTAGGGACAGCGGGGGGAGGCAGGGAAGACATGACATTTGGGAAACGTCATGTTGCGGGAACTACCTGCTTTACATGACGTTTCCCAAACGTCATTTTGCAGCAAGGGGTTAAAGATAACCATGGTTTACAGAAGAGATACAATGATGCCAAGCTCCAGCCTCCTTTTAAAGTGTCCAGTCGTGTCATTCTTACTTAATCATGACAGATTGATCTCCAGCCCTGTCCTCATCAACACCCACACCTGTATTAATGGAGCAATCACTGAAACAATGTTAGCTGGTCCTTTTAAGGCAGGGCTGCAATGATGTTGAAATATGTTTTGGGGGATAAAGTTCATTTTCTAGGCAAATATTGACTTTGCAAGTAATTGCTGTTAAGCTAATCACTCTTTATAACATTCTGGAGTACATGCAAATAACCATTTTAAAAACTGAAGCAGTAGACTTTGTAAAAATTATTTGTATCATTCTCAAAACTTTTGGCCATGACTGTACAACCTCCATCATGTCCTGCTGTCAGTTCATGATGGGAGTTGAAACAGTTATTAGAGAATTCAGTCATAAGAAGTCACATAGTGGGCACTCCGTACCTTTAAATATAGTGTCAGGTCTCTACGGTGGTCGCAATCACCGGTGGTGCTCGGCCTCAAATAGTAGTCACAATTCAAGTGCGATAGAGGTACAGCAGCGGCAACTCACCAAGTAGTGATCAAAGTTGCTTTATTTTCATGTCAAGTGCAGACATAAAAACACATTCCACAAAAAAGAACAGGAGCTACGATCATTTCACACAATTCGTGCATCATCTGGCTCCCCAGATGCCAGATGATGCACTGATTGATTAGAGAATGGCATAAATATAGGAACCAGTGGTACAGTACATGAGGGGACACAGTGACTGTTCATTAGGACACATTGGCACATTACAGAGCCTCCCCTTAGAGAAGAGGGGGGGGGGGGCAAGCTAAAATTTTGCACCAGGGCCCATCAGCCTTTAGCTACGCCCCTGGCCCCTATATCTGGTTATCACTTCTAGTCCGGTGGCCATTTTAGCTCCTGGCATTTTTGACCTTCCCCTGTGCCCAAACTAATTAGTGTCATAGAGGGGGCGGGTACAGGACTCTCCGACAGAGATTAACAACTGTTTTGCACATCTGCTAATGAATGTTGTTATGTGATGGATAGGAAAGTTAAATAAAGGTTTGTGGAAAGTAGGTTAGAGGGAAAAGCAATGAGACAGTTTGAAAGAGCAGGGTCTATTAGACCAGACAGGACCATGATTAAGAGTGTCACACGGAAGTGTCAGTAGGAGTCAGAGAGAAAAAGCAAGTTTTATTATGATCAAGAGAAAAGTGATAATAGGTACAGATTGAACTCAGAATTTTTTGCACTTATTAAGAACGCTACGGTATGAGAGCTCGGAGGAACTTATTATTACTGTAACTTACATATTTCTGTGTAAAAAGTCTTTTCAGATATAGATCAATCCTAATAAGCTCTAAGCAAATATTTTTTTTTTTCTACTGAGTTATTAGTATGTGTCCCAGTGTTGTATTTTAATTACACAAGGTCTTCTATGAAGCACTCACTCTTATCAGTTAGCTGTGAGGGAGAGAGTGGGGGAATAGACGCTGCCCGGTTTACAGTCTGGTGTGTGATAAGCGCAGCACTAGTATCTTCTGTAAATTCAAGGATACTGCAGTGGGGAAAGATGATTGACATCATTTGTTTTGGTTATGTTTGGAAAACATGAATTGTGCCCACAGATTTTACTACAAGGATAAATAATATTACAAACTACAGTATACAGTGAATCTGAAGCTGCTGACACTTGTTTTACATTTTCAAGGTGTCTTTTATTTCATTTGTAGCAAAAGAAGGTTGATATGAGACTACCCAAGTGTAACATGTTTTATTATTTTTATTTTTAGGGATAACAGTTTTGTGATGATTATAGCAAACTGGTATAATATACTAAGCCCATGGAAAAAATAAGTTATTACTTAGTAAAGGAAATATTAGTAACTGAGAATTTATACATTAATCTACCTAAAACACCTTCATACCATGAAGTGATTTTATTACTGTTTTCCAATGTTGTTACTAAAGGTGTATAGTTTTTTTACTTGGCTATGTTATTATATACCTATAGGTCAAGTATAAAACGGGAGGAAAGAAGAGAATTAATGAATTTAAAAGACCGCACAAACTTGGAAAGCTAAAGATGGATTAAATATGTTTATTGTGATGTTTATTGTGTTTGTGGTAATTATTGTGAAAGATGAAGGCCAATGAGGACAGCACCTTCAACTTATATCGCAGCCACAATACAGACGCAAGAAAGAGACACTGTTATAAGAACAATATGTGATAAACAACACTGACTGCGCAGGACAGGAAACTGCTGACCATCTATGGACTGACCTATCAGAATGGGATATGTATGTGTCTTGTTACTTGAAACCCCGCCTGTATTGAAAGTTTATATATTTAATAAAAAAACAAATAAGGCATGAGTGTGCACTCCAAACTGAGCTGAGAGAGGAGGTTATACCGTCTTTTTGCCTGGTGTTATGTCCTCATCGCTAGCGCTCAGCTTACTTAATTTGGACACTTGGGGAACAAGGCAGATAAAAAGTAAATCCATACTTGACAGGACCACAGTGGATTTTACACAATACAAAGCATATGGGTCCCATATATTGATTACATTCAGCTCTCTGTAATGTAATGTATTGTGCTGTTAGTAGAGTAAAGCATAAAACCCCTTTTTCACATAATGAGAACATTAAACAGCGGCTTTGGTCACAGGAGTCTCCTAAGCCACAACAATAAGTATAAATGCTCCCTGACCATAACACTCTCTAGCAGCCACACTAAAGGCCCCTTAATACAGGCCAAATATTGGCAATAGAGTTTTCTAGAAAAGCTCATTCAGCCGATAACATGCCTGTGTAAAATTGTAAGCAGTGTAGCTGATTGGATCTTTTGTGTTGCTGTAAAATCCATCATTAAAATCAGCCGCACATCTCTGCGTAAACACGAGCAGATAATGAATGTTATTGGCTGTACTAACAATGCAGCGGTTGTTTGTGTGGCCCAGCTGCACAATTAGTCATGCCTTGTAAAGGCACTGCAAAAGAACACCTGTTATGCTCGTTTTCTGACACAGATGGCCAAAGATCGGTAAATGTAAAAGGACTAGAGATGAGAGAATTTACAGTAGTAATGAAACTAAGCGATCCGTTAAACTTGGCCGTCGGCTTGTCAGCCTGCTGCTCTTAAAATGCGCTGCCAGGTAAAGCTGTATGCAACCTTCTCCAAGGACTGCATCCAGCTTTTCCAGGCACCCAGAGCGATTTCTAGCCCCTGCTATGTCAAACTACTGATAGACGAGAGAATTTTGCCTGCTATTTGAACCTTTCCATTTGCTTTCCTGTAAGGGTCCTTTCACATTTAACGGAGTAGGGTGACACAGTTTCGCCACAAGTGGGGTAACCCTGGGGCAAGGGTTCGTCAAAACGGCAGTTGTTGCGAAACTGCGGTCACCCTACTCATCTCCCCTATACCTGAATAAAGCCGGATTGTGGATTCACATTGGTGAGTGCCGTCTACTTTCTATTTTGCTTTATTGTTAGTGTGGCCAGTTGCATTCATTGTTGTCGGCCACACATCACAGATAGCAGCCCATAACAATGGATTTTACTGGCATGTGAAAGATCCAAATCAACCATTGGCTGATTGCTAAGACATATATATATATATATATATATATATATATATATATATATATATATGATTTTTTTGAGCATGTCTTTTCTCGTAACATTTCTGTGTAAGTATTTATTTGAATTACGACGAGAATATTTAATCAAACAGCCTGTTGTTTCAGCCTCTTGCTCGTAACTCGTAATGTATATGGTACAATATATACAGTTCTTCCAGACAGCCATTAAACCCAACGAAAAGTTAAAATGATAGTATTAATGATGACACGAACTGTACTTACAGATTGACCATTTGCGTTGTGTTTGAAGCATGTAATTGATACAACATAAGGCCAATCATCAGGCTCCATAGATATACCAGCTGCGTGTGCACAAGTGACATGGAAGGACGTGGAACATCGATCAACTGAACACTGGACACAAGCAGCAACCTCTTTTCGGATTTTCTTCCGGCAATACACACATCTCTGTATTACAAAACACTACATGTTAATGCAATTCCCTCATTATTTAGCAATGATTATATGAACTTATTTTCAGCTTTATTTGCTTCTGCTTAAATGGTCACTGTAGTTTCAAACAAATTCCCTCCATTTGATGTTAGCCAATGTTATTCCTAAATGGGTCGTTCACCTCCCAAAAAATTCTTTCAAATTAGATGTTGCCAGAAAGTGCCAGAGATTTGTAATTTACGTCTATTAAAAAATTTCAAGCTTACCAGTACTTATTAGATGCTGTATGTTCTGCAGGAAGTGGTATTCTTTCTAGTCTTGAGGGCAGGAAAGGTTTTTCTATTGGCATTTACTACTGCTCTGGACAGGGCCGGATTTAAGACTAAGTGTGGCTCTGGGCAAAAATGAAAGTGGGGCCCAAAGTGCTCAAATACTGTAGTGACAACTTAAAGCGAATGTACCACTAGGTACATCACTTTGTGTTTTTTTATATTAATAGACCGACACTGGCACGGGGATGCCAGTGGCATGGTCACTTTTTTGAAACAGCAGCCCAGTTTCCATGCACGGCACTGGTATATTCCCGAGCACTGGCCAGGCATGAAGCACTGGAGGTGGGCCTATCAACCCCCCAGTGGGATGATCTTCCCTCCCCTCTGTGACGCGGTTCCATTAGAATCAATAGAGCCGCGTCACAGAGGGGAGAATGTCACACTGGGAGCCAAATGTCACTTTTTTCCACCTTTTTATCAGGATTGTAGTCACCATGAGCTACATTTACTGACAATTATTTTATGGAAAGATGCTGCTGCTATTCTCGAGTCCTTGGCAAAAGTGCCTGAGTGGCAACAACATCCTGGACAACTCCTTTAATTATTAAAGTGAATCTGTACTGGCCACTACCCACCCACAGACCAGTACTGTTCTGCATACTCCATCTCGCCATGTCTGGTCCGGGGTTCGGGCCTTCTCCTGGGGCCGGTATATTTGCTTAAAACAAAATTTATTCTGGCAGGGAGTCATGAGGTGGGTCCCAGAGCATCCGTGCCCTAGGCCTGTGGGGGTCTCTCTTCCCGACACTCTTCTTTTTTGGCACGCCCTTGGGCTGGATGAAGCGGGGAGAAAGGGCGCTGCAGGCCTAGCATCCTGCCTCCTACCTTTAGGTTCTCTTATCACTCCCGGTTAAGTGGCACTGATGCTCTGGGACCAGCCTCATGACTCCCTGCCACAATAAATTTCCTTTTTTGGCCAATTTACTAGCCCCAGGAGAAAGGTCGACCCTCGCACAGGACATGGCATGATGGCGTGTACAAAATGGTACCGATGGTTTGAGGGTGGGCAGCGCGGCTGGACAGATTTACTTTAGGGTGCATCCACACGTAATAAGTTTGCTGCAAACTCATTGCATGTGAATGCATCTTTAACAAAAATTATTCATTAATGAATTATAATACAGGGGTACCTTGGTTTAAAAGTAACTTGGTTTAAAAGTGTTTTAGTTTAAGAGCTCACAGTTTTTCAAAATTGTGACTTGGTTTAAGAGCATTGCTTTGGTTTAAGAGCTCCCTGTACTGGGTGGGAGCGCGAGTAGGGGAGGGGCATATTCTGTATAGCGGGGTCTACAACACTGTACTCTGACGCAGGAAGTCTCCCTCACCTTCCAAATCATAGCAGATTCACTTCAGGCTTGGGTTTACATCAGGGGACAGGACGGTGGAGGTAATCTCTCCATAGAAGTAACCCCTTTCTCCACAGACAGAGAGCACTGCATGTATATGCCCACATCTGCCCTGCTCATTCCTTCATGCTCCCTGCAGTCTCTGTCAGCCCTTGTGTTTCCCATCCTCTCCATTACTGTACAGTAACTTATAATATCACATATTCTGCTGTTTCTAAATGTTTGTTTCATCTGGTTTACATGTTATTAAGAATAATAAATCATTATTTTTGGGGTGTGGAACCAATTGTCTGTATTTCTATGATTTCTTATGGGAAAATTTGCTTTGGTTTAAGATTGGATTACAAGCACGGTCCCGGAACGAATTATGCCCAGGTATAAAGTGTCAGTGTGTTAATTAGATTTGTTCTAAGGTGCCCAGGAAGCCAAGCTAAAGGTATTGTTTCATCTGGGTTAATCAAAGGAATTAGTGTATACCTGTAGTGCATAGTTGGAGGGGCTCTGTATACCCACAATGTATAGTTTTTAGGGGTTTTGCATATCTGTAGTGCATAGTTGGAGGGGCTGTAAACCTATAGTGTATAGTTGAGGGAGGTCCTGTATACCTGCAGTGTACAGTTGGTGAAGGTCCTGTATACCTGTACTGTATAGTTCGGGGGTCCTGAATACCTGTAGTATATAGTTGGTGCTGTATACCTGTAATGTATAGTTGGTGGAGGTCTTGTATACTTGTAGTTTATAGTTTGAGGGTCCTGGATACCTGTAGTGTATAATTGGTGGAGGTCTTGTATACCTGTAGTATATAGTTCGGGGGTCCTGTATACCTGTAGTAAATAGTTTGAGGGTCCTGTATAACTATAGTATAGAGTTGGTGGAGGTCCTGTATACCTGTAGTGTATAGTTTGGGGTCCTATATACCTGTAGTATATAGCTGGTGGAGTTCCTGTATACCTGTAGTATATTTGGGGTCCTGTATACTTGTAGTATAGAGTTGGTGAAGGTGCTGTATACCTGTATTATAGAGTTGGTGTAGGTCCTGTATACCTGTAGTGTATGGTTTTGAGGTCCTGTATACCTGTAGTGTATAGTTTGGGGTCCTATATACCTGTAGTATATAGTTGGTGGAGTTCCTGTATACCTGTAGTGTATAGTTTTGAGGTCATGTATACCTGTAGTATATAGTTTGGGGTCCTGTATACTTGTAGTATATAGTTGGTGGAGGTCTTGTATACCTGAAGTATATAGTTGGTGGAGGTCCTGTATACCTGTAGTATATAGTTTTGGGGTCCTGTATACCTGTAGTGTAAAGTTTGGGGTCCTGTATACCTGTAGTATATAGTTTTGTGGAGGTCCCTTGCACTTGTAGTGTATAGTTTTGGGGTCCTGTATACCTGTAGTGTCCTGTATACCTGCAGGGTTGTATTTACCCGTATGGCAGTGTTATTCAGTCACAGTGTGTCGTTATTGGTCATGTCTGGTATGGCGGTGTTATCCAGTCACAGTATGGCGGTATTGGTCAGGTCTGATATGATGGTGTTATCCAGTCACAGTATGGTGTTATTGGTCAGGTCTGGTGTGGCGGTGTTATCCAGTCACGGTATGGTGGTATTGGTCAGGTCTGGTATAGCGGTGTTATCCAGTCACAGTATGGCAGTATTGGTCAGGTCTGATATGATGGTGTTATCCAGTCACAGTATGGTGTTATTGGTCAGGACTGGTGTGGCGGTGTTATCCAGTCACAGTATGGCGGTATTGGTCAGGTCTGGTATGACAGTGTTATCCAGCACAGTATGGCGGTATTGGTCAGGTCTGGTATGGCAGTGTTATCCAGTCACAGTATGGCGGTATTGGTCAGGTCTGGTATGACAGTGTTATCCAGCACAGTATAGCGGTATTGGTCAGGTCTGGTGTGGCGGTGTTATCCATTCACAGTATGGCGGTATTGGTCAGGTCTTATATGACAGTGTTATCCAGTCACAGTATGGCGGTATTGGTCAGGTCTGGTATGACAGTGTTATCCAGTCACAGTATGGCGGTATTGGTCAGGTCTGGTGTGGCAGTGTTATCCAGTCACAGTATGGCGGTATTGGTCAGGTCTGGTGTGGCAGTGTTATCCAGTCACAGTATGGCGGTATTGGTCAGGTCTGGTGTGGCAGTGTTATCCAGTCACAGTATGGCGGTATTGGTCAGGTCTGGTGTGGCAGTGTTATCCAGTCACAGTATGGCGGTATTGGTTAGGTCTGGTATGGAGGTGTTATCCTGTCACAGTATGGCGGTATTGGTCAGGTCTGGCAGTCTTATCCAGCACAGTTTGGCGGTATTGGTCAGGTCTGGTGTAGCAGTGTTACCCAATCACAGTTTGGTATACCTGTTGTGCCCTGTATATACATGTACTGTATGGATGGAGTAGGGGGTCCAGTATATACATGTACTGTATAGATGGAGTAGGGGGTCCTGTATATACATATACTGTATAGATGGAGTAGGGGGTCCTGTATATACATGTACTGTATAGATGAAGTAGGGGGTTCTGTATATATATGTACTGTATAGAAGGAGTAGGGGGTCCTGTATACATGTACTGTATAGATGGAGTAGGGGGTCCTGTGTATTCATGTACTGTATAGATGGAGTAGGGGGTCCTGTATATATGTACTGTATAGATGGAGTAGGGGGCCCTGTAAATACATTTACTATATAGATGGAGTAGGGGGTCCTGTATATATGTACTGTATAGATGGAGTAGGGGGCCCTGTATATACATGTACTGTATAGATGGAGTAGGGGGCCCTGTATATACATGTACTGTATAGATGGAGTAGGGGGTCTACCAGTTATTACTGTGGATGTTGTGAGGCAGCTTCCCTAGCAACCATTGCTCCCTGTGAAAATGAAAGCAGTAATCCTATTGGTTGCTAAGGCTCCAACTGCCGTGTCTGCTGCAGCTAATTATATCACCTGTGTTTGCAGTGAGGAGATTTTCCCATTCATCTTTATGGGGCGCCTCTCTTTCCCCTCCCCCTCACCTCCTGTACATCTGGCGGGGACGGGACCTTCACAATAACCTTCCCGGGCACCCAATGTATCTGTGTGCCAAATTTGGGGTCAAACGGTTCAGGCGTTTGGAAGTCTATAGAGGACAGACAGACAGACAGACAGAAGGACAGACAGACTTTGATTTTTATGATATAGATTATACATATATATATATATATATATATATATATATATATATATATACTGTATATATATATATGTATATACACATACATAAATAGATATATATATATATATATATATATTTTTTTTTTTTTTATTTATTTTTTTTTTTTTTTGCAATAAATTAGAATATCAACAAAAAGTTATTTTTTCTCCAGTGATTCAATTCAAAAAGTGACCTCATATTCTACAGACTCATTACATACAGAGTGAACTTTTTTAAGGGTTTATTTTTGTTAACCCCTAGACGACCCTGGACGTACAGTTACGTCATGGAAGTCTGTCACCAGACGACCCTGGACGTAACTGTACATCCTGGGTGGTTCTCTCGCTATAAAGCGTGCTTCATAGAAGGTGGGGGCCGGCTGCAGTGCCATTAACTCCGGCTGGCGCGTGTCATTAACTCCTTAAACGTCGCGATCGCCGTGGTGTTTAAGTGTAAGCGACAGGGGGAGTTCCCTGTCACTTAACGATCGGGACCCCCGCAGTGTGACTGCGGGGGTCCCGATCGTTGAGACGGACCGCCGGAGGTCTCTCACCTGCCTCAGTGCGGTCCCATCGGCGATCTGCTACACTGAGCCTGCACAGGCAGGCTCAATGAGCAGATCGACGATCACACTTATCAATGCTATGCCTATGGCATAGCATTGTACAGTGTGAGCAATCAAAGTACTGTATGTAAAAGTCCCCTAAAGGGACTTCAAATGTGTAAAAAAAAAAAAGTTCAAAACACTATTACACTACCCCAAAACCTCTCCCCCAATAAAAGCTGAAATCACCCCCCCTATCCCATTATATAAATAAAATATATAAAAATAAATACATAAATATATAATATACCGTAGCGTGCGTAATTGTCCGATCTATTAAAATATAACAAACGTCATTGCAAATGGTGTACACGAAAAGAGGGAAAAAAGTGCGCGGATTACCGATTTTATGTTACATTATATCTTAAAAAAAAAATCAATAAAAAATTATCAAAATGTCCGATCTTCACAAATATAGTATTAATAAAAACTAGAGATCATGGTGGAAAAAATGACACCCCATCCAGCCCCGTAGGTGAAAAAATACAATCGTTATAAGCATCACAATAGGCCCATTTTATTAATAATTAATTGCCAAAAAAAAGAATTTCATAAAAAAATATATAACATTAGAGAATCTGTGTAAACCTGCATATGGTTGTGTTCGGACTGACCTATAGAATAATAGTATCATCTCGCTGTTACCATATAGTGCATTACGTAGACACGGGAACCCCCCCCCCCCCTAAACGTTACCATAATGCATTCTTTTTTACGATTTCACCTATTTATATCTTCATAAGGGTGCGTTCACACCTACAGGATCTGCAGCAGATCTGCAGCAGATTTGATGCTGTGTTCAGTTATTTAAATGAAATCTGCTGCAGAAAATCAGCTGCAGATCCTGTAGGTGTGAACGCACCATAAATAATAATTTTGGAATTCCATCATACATGCATACATGTTATGGTAAAATGAAAGACGCCATTATAAAGTACAACTATTCCTGTAAAAAACAAGCACTGACATGGCTTGTAGATAGAGAACTGAAAGTGCTAGAGCTTTTAGAAGGGGAGGAGGGAAAAACGAAAACACTAAGATCAAAATTTGCGCGGTCCACTGGGTCATTTTGGGCCTGGTCCTCAAAGGGTTAAAGTTAATGATTATGGATCAGCCAAGAAAAACCCAAAAGTCAGTATTTTGGAAAATTAGATTATTATATAAAACCAACTGAAAAAAAAAATGTTTTTAACACAGAAATGTCGACCAAATGAAAAGTCTGTACAGTAAATGCCCTCAATACTTGGTCGGGGCACCTTTTGCATGAATGTTGGCATCAATGTGGCGTGGCATGGAGGCGATTAGCTGATGGCATTGCAGAGGTGTTATTGAAGCCCAGGTTGCTTTGATAGCGGCCTTCAGCTGGTCTGCATTGTTGGGTCTGGTGTCTTTCATCTTCCTCTTGACAATACCTATAAATTCTCTATGGGGTTAAGGTCTGGCGAGTTTGCTGGCCAATCAAGCACAGTGATGCTGTGGTTAGTAAACCAGGTATTTGTACTTTTGGCAGTGTGGACAGATGCCAAATCCTGCTGGAAGATGAAAATTCCATCTCCAAAAATCTTTTCAGAACAGGGAAGCATGAAGTGCTCTAAAATTTGCATTGACTTTGGTGTTGATGAAACACAGTGAACCTATACCAGCAGATGACATGGCTCCCCAATCCATCAATGATTGAGGAAACGTCACACTAGACCTCATGAAGCTTGGATTGTGTACAGCCTCTCCACTCTTCCTCCAGACTCTGGGAACTTGATTTCCAAATGAAATGCAAAATTTACTTTCATCTGCACCTTGGACTACTGATCAACAGTCCAGTTCTTCTTTTCCTTGGCCCAGATAAGACGCTTCTGGCTTTGTTTATTGGTCTGAAGTGGCTTGACACATGGAATGCAACACTTGTAGCCCATGTCCTGCAGACGTCTGGATGTGGTGGCTTTTGAAGCACTGACTCAAGCAACAGTCCACTCTTTGTGACTCTCGCCCAAATTTTTGAATGGCATTTTCTTTTCAATTCTGTTAAGACTCCCGGTTGCTTGTGCACCTTTTTCTACCATGTTTTCCTTCCACTCAACTTTCCATTAATATGCTTTGATACAGCACTCTGTCATCTGTCAAGTCAACAGTCTTCCCCATGATTGTGTTGCATACTGAACCAGACTAAGGGACCTTTTATAACACTTAGGAAGCCACTGAAGGTGTTTTGGGTTAACCCTTAGGAGACACAGCCAGTTTTGGTGTTTATGACACAGCCAAATGTTTCAAATATGACATGTGTAACTTTATATATTAATAACTTTGGAATGCTTTTACCGATCCTTTTCGTGACATATTTAACCTTAAGTTCGCAGTAAATTTGGGCCGATATCTTTAACATTTTGGATGAAAAATTTTGGGTGAAAAATTGAAAAAAAATAGAATTTCTCTAAATGTGAAAGTCTCTGCCAATAAGGAAGATAGTTCTACCAGAGAAATTATTGATTAATTCATATCTATAAGGCTAGGTTCACACTGCGTTTTCAGCATCCGTTTAACGGAACCATTTTTTGCAAAAAATGGATGCATTTGTGTGCATCTGTTTTGGATCCGTTTTTCCATTGATTTCCATTATAAAAAAAACAAACAAACAAAAAAAAAAAACGGATCAAAACGGATGCGTTTTTTTTTACACACAATAAAGTACTGTTGACACTACTTTTTTGACCGTTAAAAAAACGGATCCATTAAACGGATGCTGAAAACGCAGTGTGAACCTAGCCTTACATGTCTACTTTATGTTGGCAGCATTTGGTGAACATGCTTTTTTAGGATTTTAGAGGCTGTAATTGTTTAGTAGCAATTTTCTAAATTTTTGTGAAAATTTAAACTCAAAATTTTTTAGAGACCAGTTCAGTTTTGAAGCAAATTCTAAAGGCCTGTATACTAGAAGCGCCCATCAATCACCCCATTTTGAACTCTTCACCCTTTGAAGTATTCAAATTGACATTTAAAACAGTTTTTAACCCTTTAGTCATTTTACAGGAATAACTGCAAAGTAAGTGTGAAAAGTAAAAATTTCCATTTTCTTTGCAGACATTCCAATTAAATCCTATTTCTTTCATACCAAACCAGCTATAAAAAGTAAAATGCAATAAAACATGTATTCCTCTGAATCTGCAGTTTATACAAATACCCAATATACAAATATAGGGGGCAGTGACGGGGGTTGGGGGCAGTGTTGGAGGCGGCTGCAGAGCTGGGAGAAGGGGGAGGGAGCTCTGCCCCAGCTTCCCCCGTATCCCGGAACTAAGTGGAGACCGGGACCGGGGGTTTTAGTACTGTTATCACCAGCATCAGTGGATTGTTACCGATCCACTGATGCCCGTTGATCGCCGATGCTGGACCCCTACTGGGGCTCCAGTGGCAGTTACATTAAACTGTCAGCTATCAGCTGACTGTTTAGTTGCGGCTCACGGTTACTGTTCATGGTGAGGAAAGTAACCTCCTGCCAGGACGTACAATAAGTTCCTGGTGCGGCTAGGGGTTAATCTAATTTTCTGAAATACTGACTTTGGGGTTTTTCTTGGCTGTAATCCATAACCATCAACTTTAACAGAAATAAACACTTGTATATATATATAGACACAAACACACAGTAACACATCCAGGAAAGCACATTATACAAATCTAAAACATCCAGTACACACACTATACACATAAGCATGTAACACATACAAAATTCATCCATTATACACATACATTCAGACACATTAAAACTACACACTACATATACAGTAAATATACTTACTACTTTCAGTGGCTTGCTGGGATCAGTGGTGCACATGTATATGGCAGCAGCAGGCTGTGATCTTTACACTGCCTGCAGACCTTCTCCCTTATGTTTGGGTCCGACTGCTGTAACGTGTAACAGCAGGAAGACGGCGGTCTGGGCCATGTGCACAGTGGAGCCAGAGGAAGGGGGTCTTAAGGGAGCACGCACGCACACACACACACACACACACAGAGCTCAAAAAGCAGCACAGTGCCTGCAACCTTTGTGTGAGCCTCTGCTAGTGGCAATTTGCTGTGGAGGCTCACTCTGAGATGCTGAGAATACACCCCTTCCTGCAGGACATACAGCAGCTGACAAGTTCTGGAAGACTTGAGATTTTTAATAGAAGTAAATTACAAATCTCTGGCACAAGATTTTTTTTTTACCCTTAAGTTTTTTAATCTGATTAACCAAAATTAATCCTTGCTTGAGAACAACAAACTAGGTGTCTCATTCAGGGCCGCCATCAGGGCAGTATTGACGGGAGTGCAATGTGGGAGTGTACTGCTTAGTGACAAGAACAGACTTTAGCAGACCTGTTCTTCTTCACTGAGCTGCATTCTGGGGGTCCTGCTCCCTCTCCCTGTGTTGTGTGGAGGTCTCATCAGCTCTCCCCTCATCTCATGGTTTTCACAGACTTGCTCCTGCTCTTCTCTGTGTCGGTGCAGAGGAGGAGAGGGAGGGGCAGGACAGTGTGGTGTTGGTGAGAAGGAGGAGCACAGAGGATCTGCATGTGCTGTGAAGATATAAGGAGCTTCCTCATGAAATGTAAGTGCCTATTTGTATGTTTGGGAGTGTATGTGAGAGTTAATGAATGTGTGTATATAGGTGTG
This sequence comes from Dendropsophus ebraccatus, assembly GCF_027789765.1. Lineage (NCBI taxonomy): Eukaryota > Metazoa > Chordata > Amphibia > Anura > Hylidae > Dendropsophus > Dendropsophus ebraccatus. The sequence goes on along the minus strand of NC_091456.1, from coordinate 118,319,803 downwards.
AGAGTGAATGAATGTGTGTATGTATGTGTGAGAGTGAATGAATGTGTGTATGTATGTGTGAGAATGAATGAATGTGTGAAAGTATGTATGAGAGTGAGTGTGTGTGTGTGTGTGTGAGTGTGTGTGTGTGGGAGTACTGTGGAAGCATGTATGCAAGTGTGTATCTGTAAAAAGTGTGTTTATGTATATAATGTGCACAGTTTGTATTGTGTGTATGATGTATGTACAGTAGGTGTATATTATATATGTGCAGAATGTGTGTATCTTTTTTATCATGTTAAAGTGTTCTTGTCGTTTCAAAAAACTTTTGACGCCAGAGAGACATGTCAAAATTTTTTATCGGTTTGGGTCTAGGGTTTAGATTTCTATGGGCTGGTACGTGCCGTGAGCTGCAGAGTAGCTCTATAAGGTGCTGGAGCAAACCAAATCGACACAATCTGATTGGTTCCTTTTAATTTACATAGGCAGCTCATGGCATGGGCATCAGCAGATATTTTGGGCTGTAAAAAGCCAAGAATATGTCCTCCATTTTGGTAGGGGGGCCAAGACACTTTGTAGAGAAATTAGACCAGGGCCCCATACAGCCACTCTACTATCCTCTGCCTGTTGTCTGGGTAAATTTCTGCCTAGTAGCAGCCATATCAGGACAGATTACAGGAAGTGAAGTGTGGCTTAGCATGTGGAATGTGCAGGAGAGAGGGAGAAAGCCTAACAAATCTGAGCTTTATACATGCAACCCGAGTCAGTATGCCTGCTCAAAAGTACATTCCTCAGAGGCACATCAAGGATTTCCATACAGCTCAAGATAGTTGTACTTTGTGCAAATACTAGTATGCTGGCAGAAAGGTGTATGTGCTCTGACTTGTCATGGCAGTAAGGAAAAGGAACACCATGTATGTGCACTTCTGACAAGCAGCCCAGAAAACAGCTCTGGCCTCACCCCTTAAAGGGAATCTGTCACCCCCCGGCCCTACCTGAGGTGCTGACAGTGTGCTGTAGCTGGTCCCCTAGAGAGCATGGTGACTTTTGGTAATTTTCTGTGCAGTGATCTATGCACAATCTCACTTCTCCTTCTATGATGAAGAAGCAAAAAGGAGTTGTTTGTGGCACACCTCACCACTCCTTACTTCTCTCTCCTCTTCATGAATAATCAATGCTGCCCCGCCTACCGCTTGCTCAGCTGTCAGCCAGTGTCTCTGCTTGCAGATTAGCCCTGTAGGCAGTTTATGTCTGAAAGAAACACTCAGATATAGTTGAACCTCTCAGAACAAATGTGTTGGAGCTGTGGTCTAGGGGTAACTCAACAGTCTAGCAGACCTGCCAGCAGTTAATATTCTGGTTCAAATTCCCTGATGGAAATGAAGTATAGGTCTTTATTTTTTATATTTTTTTCCTCATTGTTGTACCAATGTTAAGGCTATGTTCACACACAGTATTTTTGCTCAGTATTTTGCAAACAAAACCTGGAGTTGATTTAAAACATAGAAAGGCTAAAGAAACACTGATAAAATTGAGCGGATGGCCGTCATTCAATGGCAAGTATATGCCGTTGTTTTAAAATATCAGTAATTATTTGCCATTAAGTCGCTGCCATTCACTCAATTTCAACAGTGTTTGCACATAGCGTTTCTGTGTTTTCAATGTACTCCTATTTTTGGTTGCAAAATACTGAGCAAAAATACTGTGTGTAAACATAGCCTTAATAATGATACAATAATGGGGGGGAACCAAGGAGCTCTATTTCATGTCAATCAGGAGATTTGAACCAGAGACCAAACTGCTGGCAGGTCTTTAGACAGCTGAGTTACCACTAGTGTAAGGGTCCTATTCCACGTGCCGAGGAGGGCCCGATCAACGATGTAAACGAGCTACGATCTGCTAGATCACCGCTCGTTTACTGGGCCTATTCCACGGCCTGATGATCATTGAGCGAGGGCTGCAAGGACATCGTTACTGATGTCCTTGCAGCCCTTGCAGGAGCAGTAATACATTACCTGCAGGTCTTCTCCGTGCTGTATTCCTCCCCGGGTCCCGCACGCTCTATCTTCTGAATGGCCGGTAAGCTTACAGGCCACACTCAGCCAATCACAGGCAGCGGCGGTCCCGGCCTGTGATTGGCTGAGCGATCCGTCAGCTGACCGGCCATTCAGAAGATAGAGAGTGCGGGACCCGGGGATGAAGACCTGACAGGTAATGTATGATGCTGCTGCTGTCAAATCGTCGGTCGCCCGCCGCGCACCGCTATTCAACCGTAGTGATGCGCGGTGGGGGAACGGTAATTTTAGGTCTAGCCCTAAATGAACGATCAGCCGACGACATCATCGGCTGATCGTTCTCTCTATTTCACCGAACGATAATCGTCCGAATCGGGCCAAATGGGGCCGATTATTGTTACTGTGGAATAGGGCCCTTAGTCTATTAGCCACCCATTTATTATTTCAGAAGAAATGAGTTTTCACAAGATTTTTTCACAAGATTTCTCAGCAGCGCTGAGCCTGGCTGGCGAAATTGGATCACGATACAATTTCGCCAGCCAGGCTCAGCACTGCTGAGAAATAGCTACACATCCTTACCTAATAGGATTCGACCGGATTCCATTGTGCTTTCACTGAACAGACTCCTTGACAAAGGTGCATGTGGCACCGAAACGTCGGGTTCTCTGATGGTCTGTTGAACTGTTTTCTGCACAATAAATACACTGAAAGCATCTGCAAAAATCTTGTGAAAACTCATTTCTTCTGAAATAATAAATGGGTGGCTATTAGACTTACACTATGAATTAATCCCACCCAAGTATTGAAAGAGCGCGATCCGTCACCCCAGTATTACTATGAGTTACCACTAGACCACAGCTCCAACACATTTGGGGTCAGAGATTTAACTATATCTGAGTGTTTCTTTCAAACAAAACCTACAGAGGACTCATGAAGAGGAGGAAGGAGTGGTGAGGCGTGTCGCACAAACAACTCCTCTTTGCCTCTTCAGTACAGTAGGAGACATGACATTGTGCATAATCCACTGCACGGAAAATTACCAAAAGTCACCATGCTCACTACTGCTAGCTACAGCACACTGTCAGCACCCTAGGGCCCTTTTACACAGAATGATTATCTGACAGATTATCTGCCAAAGATTTGAAGCCAAATTATCTGCCAAAGATTTGGCTTCAAATCTTTGGCAGATAATCTGTCAGATAATCTTTCTGTGTAAAAGGACCCTAATGCTACGTTTACAAGAAACGATTATTGGGCGAATTTTCGCGATAACGATCAAATTCGAATGATAATCGTACGTGTAAACGCGGCGAACGATTGAAAAATCGTTTATTTTAATCTTTTAACATGTTCATAAATCGTTGTTCGCCGATCACAAGAAATTCGCCGATCGTTCCGTGTAAACAGTCGTCGCGCGATAGTCCGGCCGCCCGGCCCCCTGCTCATCCGCAGCCCCCTGCGCCGGCTCGATCGCCACCCCCACCGCCGCCTCGATCGCCACCCCCACCGCCGCTCCGATCGCCACCGCCTCCGCTCCAATCACCACCCGCCGCCCCCCCCCCCCCCCCCGCGCGCGCCGACGCTCCGATCGCCCCCACCGCCGCGGCCAAGAACATTCGTTACCTGCTCCGCACAGCAGGTCTTCGGACATCCCCGGCTCCCCTCTTCAGCGCACTGATTGGCTGAAGAGATGAGCCGGGAATTTCAAACGGCTCCTCTTCAGCCAATCAGTGCTCCTCTTCAACACTGAGTGGCTGAAGGGGAGCCGTTTGAAATTCCCGGCTCATCTCTCAATCAATGCACGGCAGCACTTATTGGCTGAAGAGGGGAGCCGGGAATTTCCAACGGCTCCCCTTCAGCCAATCAGTGCTGCCTTGCATTGATTGGCTGAAGAGATGAGCTGGGAATTTCAAACGGCGGGGGGGAGGGGGGTGATTAGATCGAAGCGGCGGCGGGGGTAGCGATCGGCGCGGCGGGGGTGGCGATCGAAGTGGCGGGGGTGCCGATTGGGGCGGCGCAGGGGGCTGCGGGCGCACGATCGCAGAAAGATTTTTCCGTACGATATATCGTACCGTCTAAACGCTGATCGTTATAAAAAAAAATTGTTACTTCGAAATCGTTAATCGTACGATCGGGCCAATAGTCACCTCGTGTAAACTTAGCATAATGGTGTGTTTACACAGAAAGATTATCTGACAGATTATCTGCCAAAGATTTGAAGCCAAAGCCAGGAGTGGATTTGAAAAGAGGAGAAATCTCAGGCTTTACTTTATGACCTGATCTCTGTTTATAGTCTGTTCCTGGTTTTGGCTTCAAATCTTTGGCAGATAATCTGTCAGATAATCTTTCTGTGTAAACGCACCATTATGGTGCGTTTACACAGGCAGATTTATCTGACCAATTTTGGAAGCCAAAGTCAGGAATGGACTTAAAAAGACAGGGAATCTCAGTCTTTCCTTTATGACCTGCACCCTGTGTATAGTCTGTTCCTGGCTTTGGCTTCAAAAATCTGTCAGATAAATCTGTCTGTGTAAACGCACCATAATGCTACGTTCACACAGAACAATTATCAGGCGAATTTTCGCGATAACCATCTAATTCGAACGATAATCGTACGTGTAAACGCGGCGAACGATCGATAAATCGTTCATTTTGATCTCTTAACATGTTCTTAAATCGTTGTTCGCAAAAAATTCGCCAATCGTTCCGTGTAAACAGTCTTCACTGATTTTACCTATGTGTGAGGTAGGCTTAAGCGATCGCAAAACGAATTTTCTGTACGATATATCGTTCCATCTAAACGCTGATCGTTATTAAAAAAAAATTGTTACTTCGAAATCGTACCATCGGGCCAATAATCGCCTCGTGTAAACTTAGCATTAGGTGGGGCCCGGGAGCTGACAGATTCCCTTTAAAATGGAGAGAATAAGAAACAGCTGAAGGGGGCTGAATAACAACAGTGAGAGAACTAATGGTGCGTTTACACAGAAAGATTTATCTGACAGATTTTGGAAGCCAAAACCAGGAATGGATTTGAAAAGAGGATAGATCGCAGTCTTTCCTTTATAACCTGATCCCTGTTTATAGTCTGTTCCTGGTTTTGGCTTCAAAGTTCTGTCATATAAATCTGTGTAAACGCACCATCATGGTGCGTTTACACGGACAGATTTATATGACAGAACTTTGAAGCCAAAACCAGGAACAGACTATAAACAGGGAATGGGTCAGAAAGGAAAGACTGAGATTACTTCTCTTTTCAAATCCATTCCTGGCTTTGGCTTCCAGAATCTTTTACATAAATCTGCCTGTATAAACGCACCATAAACTTACCTCATCACCACTCTGAAGGATTAATGTAACAAAACCATGCAGGTTCATAAAAATATTTAAAAAATGAAAGGTATTATTTAACTCACCAGTCTCCACCTTTGTTCTGGAATGGTACTGATGTCCACTGGGTAGCGCTCAATCAAATTTACAAATCGAGCTTCTGGAACTGCAATAGCACAGACAATGTGCACCCATCTGAAATAATTTATAGAAAAAAGACAAAGCATTTATTGGTGAACTAGAGGTTGGAATGCCATGGATCATTACCTGAGAATCTAAACCCACCTTTTGTCTGTTGTCGACTTCAGAGCACCTCCTCGAAGATTACACAAGCTGCAATTCTGCAGACAAGAAAATTAAATTAAGAAAACGACAATCTTTAACAGATGTGGAAAACATCATGAGAAAAGACTACTTCAATATCCCTGTGTGATGCCCTCTTTCCTTTATCTGCCAATCAAAATACAGTCTACTATTGATTCCCATACACCTTAGGCCTTATTCACACATAAAAATTGTCCGTAAAATTGTCCATGGTCACAGATCTGCGACCACAATTTTAACCCCTAAAGGACAGTCAATTTCAATTTTTGTGTTTTTGTTTTTTCCCTCCTTGTGCTTAAAAGGCCATAGCACTTGCATTTTTCCGCCTAGAGGCCCACATAAGCCCTTATTTTTTGCAACACTAATTGTACTTTGCAATGACTTAATGGCTTAATTTTTGCATAAAGTATGCTGCAAAACCAGACAAAAATTAAATGTGCGGTGAAATAAAAAAAAAACAAAAAAACATGCTTTTCTTTTATTTGGGGAGGTTTCGTGTTTACGCTGTTTACCCTAGGATAAGACTGACTCGTTATGCACGTTTCTCAAGTTATTACAATTACAACGATATGTAACTTGCGGAAAAAAAAAGTGAACTGCTTCTTTAAATGCTAAATGTGCATTTATACCATCTGTGCTGTGATCCTTGCCACGTAAAAATAGTACAGGTCATAGTGCAGAACGTGGCACAGATGCCTCTCCCCGCTCCTGTCACCCACTCCCAATATCCTTGCTCCTGTCACACACTCCCATCTCCCCCAGCTCCTTTCCCTGCTCCTACCTCTCCCCGCTCCTGTCAACCCCCGAACAACACCAGCGCATCCAAGAAGACGCAATCAACAGACGTCCAGTGTTTTTCACAGCGCGGACAAGATCACGTTCCTTGAAAAACACTGGACTCGTGAAAGAGGCCTTATACTTTTGTTGCAGAATCTGGGAGATGTTCTGGAAAAGATAAGCCACAGCAAGAGCTGTCTGGTTGTGGGTTTAAACCGAATAGGGAGCACATGAATGGTTGGCTGTGCTGTGCTGAACGTTCTTGTATATGGGGAGGACAGGAGAGATAATGGACAGCTGGACGATTGTTTGGCTGTCAATTATTGAAGGTGTGTGGCCACCTAGCCACAGAATTGAAGTAGCAATAAGAATTCCCAAAAAAAAAAAAAAAAGAGGCCAGCCTTGGGCTGAATTGGGAGTGAGAGATTGAACTTTGACATGGAATGCAGATAAATAATGAAAAATGGTGGTGATGTACATACAGCTGGGGAATTGTATCAATGGGCGGGTGGGGTGGGGGCTTTTGGCTCTGGTAGAGAAATTAGGTTTTACCAACTAGTAAGAGCAGTACTTACAGCATTCCAAGCACAAGCTGCACATCGTGAGCAGATCCAGTTTTCCTTAACTAAATTTGGATGAATTCCATAACAGCCTAGAAAATGAAAGCAAAAAAAAAACAAACAAATAAAACACCAAATACCTTAAAGCGTAACTGTCATTTCAGGGTCATTTTTTTTTAAAACATTAAATATCAACAGTACAAGCGATTTTAAGAAACTCTGTAATAGGTTTATGTACTAAAAAAGTTTCCTTCTGTAGTGAAAAAGCAATCTCCCAGCCTCCCCCCTCACATCAAATGAAGCAGGATTTATGTATCCATTATGTGGCTATGGAGAGGGGAGGGGCTGTTAGGAGTGACTGAGCACGGAGGATTTCTGCAAAGCACAACACCCTGCAATCTTCTCTCAGTAAGTTCATAGATAAGCACTGACCTTTCTGACACCTGAATTTAGCGTTTTAGGTGCTCAGAGAGTCTCCAAACAGCTGACCTTCATGTCACCTCTTCCTGCTCCTGGGAGATTGCTCCTCGAGTACAGAAAGTGGCTTTTTTGGCTGATAAAACCTATTACAGAGTTTCTTAAAATCGCTTATACTACTGATTTCTGCAATAAAAAAAAACATGACAGTTTAACTATATTATTTTTGTGGCACATCTTTTGGCTGAAAAAAAAAATCAGCATTTCTTAATTTTTACGCCATTCACTAAAAGGTTATCTTTATTTTGCATGTCAGTATGTTTACAGTGATATCCAATTTTTTTTTGTTATATTTAAATGAACTTAAAAAAAAATGGAAATATACTAAATAAAAAAGTAAACTAAATAAACAAAAAGGGGTTTGAACTGTTGAACTCTGACGTTTAGGGTAGATGGGACTTAAAAGTTCCATCGACCCCAAACATAAGTTTTATCTGATAAATAACATGATTAAAAAAATAAGCAGTTCTGGCATTCGGTATTAAGTAACATTTTATTTTAAGTTCAGCAAATGATGCATGCGGAGTTACCATTTTTTCCCCTTAAAATGTGAAAAATTTGAACAATTAGGGAAGCGACTTTTTCATACTTTCAAAAAATTTATATTTTTTTTCCCCATTGGTTTTTTTTTTGTTATATACTATTGGAGAGCCCCAGGGAATATTTATACTGATCAATGCAATGCTATTGCACTAATTCGTGCAATTGGCACTTTCACAGTCTACCTCAGGAAAGCTTTACAAACAGATTTACCATGGCAGGCAGGAAAGCCTGCAGAGGTAACTGTGATTGTGTTGTAGGGGGTGCCAGCGTCAGTCTGTACTCCCCACTAGGGACAGTCCGAATCTTCCGAGGTTTGGGTTCGTATGAACCCGAACGCTCGGCATCAGATTCCCGCTGTCTGCCCGCTCCGTGCAGCGGGTGGATACAGCAGGAGGACCGCCTGGAAAACTGGGATACAGCCTATGGCTATGGCTGTATCCCAGTTTTCCAGGAGGTCCTCTAGCTGTATCCACCCTCTCCACGGAGCGAGCAGACAGCTGGAATCATTGCAGAGAGTTCGGGTTCGTACGAACCCGAATCGAAACAGGTTCAGACCATCCCTACTCCCCAACCCCACACCGACCCCTGCAGCGCTTGCTACTGATTGTGGCATTTGGAAAGTTAAAGGGGAACTCCTGATAAGAAAAACTTGTTTTCTATTAAAAGAACATTAAAAGTTATATAGATGTGTTTATACAATGTATTAATTTTCTCTGTACGGTTCTGCCACACTGGTAGCTGATAGAAATCCAGGAAGTGAAAAAAAATGGTCTCTGTGCCAATTCACATTGTCTCCTGCTCCTTCTGCTATCCCCCCTTAGGAGACAAATCTTAAATGCCTCTATCTCACATTATGTGTGTTTGCTCATGATGCAGACAGGTGGCAGGGCGTGATCTCACAGGAGGCTTGGCTGGATAACCCAATCCCCTGAGTGATTTACCATCTCAGACCAGCCAGAAGCAGGTGCAGCACTAATTTTATTGATTGTAATCGGCGGGGGCTGTGATGGTCACATGAGGGAAAGCATTGCATTCTGGGAAATGCTAAACCAGGAAGTACAGAAACAGAGCAAAAAAAACCCCAAACAAATGGATATATGGTAGTTTCAAAACTGGGATAGACAGGCAAGTAATGTGTTATGCTTCTGCAGAAGTTTCATTTTTTTTTAACCTCTACCTGGAGTTCCCCTTTAAACTGCCAGGATTTAACATAAGTCTGGAAGGCACCTGACTGGATATGGAGGGTGCATACTGACTGCACATGCACTCTCCTCTATTTCCTCCTAAAACCTGATCGTTAGCAGCTGCCAGGAAAGGGTTAACAGTTACTGTGAGGCTGTAACTCCTCCCCACACCCCTCTCAGACACAGCTTCTGTATGTTTCCTATGAGCTCTGTGGCCAATAGGCTGATTCCCTCCTTGCTCTAACCCCTCCCTCTGCCTTTAGGAACCTGAACTTCCTCTTCCTGCCCTCAGTCTCCACAGGACTGACCTGCAGCCGGTTTGTGTGGAGAATCCATGGCACTTGTGCTGATGTGAAGCTGCTGGTAACACTATAGGTGTGACCAGGCAGAGGGTGAGGGCTGGTGAGGACACTTGCTGTCTGAGCTCAGTCCCCCTCTGGTAATACTCAGTGGTTCCCTGGTTGGAGTTTGGATGTCTGCTCTGTGTATCTGCCCCCTCAGAGCAGCTGGGCCCCATGCTGGCACTTAATTTCCAGTGCACCTAATAGTAAGTAATTCGATGTTGCCCAGAGATGCACAGTACCTGCTATTTTCTCCCTGTCCCATGTGCCCTCCACCCCATCCCCCTCCCTCTTATTTTCCTCAGAAACATTTTATGCCCCCCCTGCAGCTGCTGCTCATGAGGCTGCACCTCACGTATTAGCTGTTCTGACCCCCTCATCACCATACAGCCTCCCCCCCCCCATCACCATACAGCCTCCCTCCCCCCAATCACCATTCAGCCCACTGGTGAGGTGGTGGTGATCTCTAGTGAGGGCTCATCCTCTATAGGCTATACTGGTCCCCCTCAGTATCCTGAGGTGAATGGACCATATTGTGATGCTGGTTACTGTCCCATATTTGCAGACACAGGTCCCACTTTTTATGTTCCTCCCAGGGTTCGTGGCACTGTTGTTGCCGCGTTTCGGCCTGGTATTATTCTACGTTACTCCTCACTCCATTCTAGGGATTCCGGGATTGCTTGAGCGTTCCAGATCCTCGTTGTGGCACCCCTAATCGTTATCGAGCGGCTTTTTGAGTGGGTCCGAGGAGTCTGGTTACACAGTGCTCACTGACTGGAGGGGGCGGGGCCCCTCTTCTCCAGGGTGGCGGCCTGGTCCAGAAAAACACGCCAAGCCCTCATCCTGTGGCTCCAGCGGTGAATTTGCTTTCCCAGGGTGGCGGCCTGGTCCAGACAAGCACGCCAAGCCCTGATCCTGTGGCTCCAGCGGTGAATTTGCTTTTCCAGGGCGGTGGCCTGGTCCAGACAAGAACTCCAAGACATGATCCTGTTCTCTAGCAGTGATTTCAGCATTAATGGATCCTCCAGAGCCTCATCTGACGCTTTCCGCTCCGCCTGTAGTTGGTAAGTAAATGTCGCTCGGTGGGGTAAGGGGGGAGGGGGGGGGGGGGGTTGACTCCAAAGTTTTAGCTGCCCTGAAAATGTTTGTGGGTAAATTGTCCTCATCTGGTGCCATTTACTTTCAGAGCAGCTATCCTTCCCTAAAAGATGGTGCCCCCCCTCATTAGATGAGGAGGTAAAATAATAATAATTTTATTCCAGCCAATATATGGACACTTGGTCCTTGGTATCGGTGGATCAACATGTGATTGATAGGGAACGACACCCACAGACAGAGTAAGTCAGCTACCTCGGATTGGGAGGACACCTGGCTCCAGACATGCTTCACCCGGGTTGTGCTATGGGTCATAGGCCACTATTCTGATGACACTTCTATATGGAGGGAAATTAGATGCAGGAACGGTCTAGGATTTTAATCAGCGAATAGCTAGATAGATCATGATAATAGATGACAATGATAGATGACAGTCTGCGGGTATCTCAGCTTAGGCCGGTGTATTAGCACAACTACCTGACTGTCACAATATAGCTCAGTAAGGTACATGTCAGACTGTTAGGAGACACTTACATCTTCCTATTACAGTGTGAACAGCACCATCTAGTGGCCGTGATTTTAATTACACCTGAGCACATATATACTTTCTGTTTTATACAGACTAATAAGGTTAGTTTTACATGGAATCAAAGTGAGTTGCAATTAAAAGTAAGATTATTTCATTTAAGTATTTTCACATTTTATTAACAAAAAATGGAAACAAGCTGACATCCAGTGCCATCACTGGCAGCACCATCCACATACACTTCACAGAAATCAAAGGCTGCTGGCCTCTGGCCTTGGTGGTCTCAAGTTGTTCTGTATAGTGCATAGGTGTTCCTTATAGATGTTATATAATTTTATAGGTTTTGAGAACTGGTTTTATATATATATATATATATATATATATATATATATATATATATATATATATTGGAACAGTATTTATGATGCATATAATTACACAGAGGCAGCGCCTGTTGACGGCATGACAGGACTCCCATAGACACTTTGCTCTGGCTTTGGCTTATGCTTGCACAACAATCATCGCCCTTTATCGGCCCAACCAGTGGCTCTGGTAACATATCTCTCTGGGTCCCGTGGCGGTGCGTCACCCAGGTCAAGTCTGCAGGTATGTGCAGATAAAAGCACTCCACATGCAGAGGCCCGTACATCACCATTTGTTGTCCCAGACCTCCTATCCATCTAGATTATAAACCCCAGGTAACGAGCAGTAGGATGCCAGTGAGCGTAACAGCAATGGCTCCTTGATTCTACCAGCACCCCTATAAGTAAGCAGCTGGTATTTTGTGTTTTGGTTTTCAATTCAGTTTTATATAGTCTCTGCCTTCTGGTTGCTGCCTTGTCTGTACACCCCCTGGCTGTGCTTAATGTTCTATTATATTGTGCCCCACCACAACCACTCATTGCATTGTTCAAATTCTTGCACTAGTTTGTATTCCAGCTCCTCCCTGGAGTGGATGTTTTTTATGAAGCTGGCTTTCCTTCTGCAGAATTGCATAGGTCGCTGGATCTCCTTGATGGTTTGTTGGGTATGAGGAGGGAACCTTAAGCAGCTTTAGCCCCCTTCTTGGTTTATTAACGTTTGCAAGTCGGGTTATGCCTCAGGCATTTTCACTTGCTACTTCTCTCTTACTACCAAGGATCCAAGTGGCCTGAACATGGGCTTTGAGGAACAGGCTTTAGTAGGATTTAGTAATTATTTGATCATAAAACTAAATAATAATATAAAAAATAAAAAAATTCACCCCATAAATATTTGTCATAAAAGGCACCATTACACAGTACACTTGTTCCTGAAATGCAAAAATAAATATTGGCACGGTCATTTAGGCCATTTTGGGCTGTCATGAAGGGGGTTAATCATAAAACTAAAAATAAATAAACACACATCTTTTCCATCAGCCCAGTTGGTTTTTTTGATGGACATTATGAGTGTGGTCTCATGCATTAATAGCTTGGCTTTCCTTCCAGTTCGTAGACGTCTATGTTACCAGTCCTTCACTGCTTAGAATATTATATTTCAGGGTTCACCATGTTCCTGGTATTGATGATATTTGTGCAGTGATATGTCTCAGTTTTGTTTGCAGGTTGTTTGCAAGCTTCTCTGTGGGTCTAGTATGATGGGCAGGCCATGCCCACCTAGTGGACCTCAATTGATGTCACTTGATTTCTCACCGGTCATCCTGGCCATGTGGCAGCATTACGGTAAGGTGTGGGAAGGTGGTTCTCTTTGATGGACTGTTGGGAAATTGTTGCCGATCCTGCCGCACTGCTGAAGTTTACAATTGATCATTCATTGCGCTTAAGGTAGTCGGGTTTCTTGGGATCTTGCTCAGAATTGTATTTATGCTTAATGTTGGATAGAGAAGATGTCACTTAGGCTTCCCTATATGCCTGGCTCTTAAGGGGGGAAGAAGGGAGCACATGTGCATGGAGTGCCATCGCCTTTCAATTATCTTGGCTACTTATTCAGTTTTGCCCTTCAGCTTGCAAGTCCTCGTACGAGGCAAAGTTGTTCGAGTGGTTTTAGTAGATTTTGATAATTGCGAGGTCCTTTTTCTCTTAAATGGGGATATCAAGAGAAAAAACACGATCTGAGTCTGGGTCTATAAGTTAAGAAGTTAAGGAGTGATTACAGGGTGTGAGCACCACTGCAGGCGGTCTCATGCTCGGCCTGTCCAGAGTGGCTTGTGGTCGACTTTCAGAAGTCATGGTTCTAGGTGATAGATTCTTGGTTCACAAGGATTAACCCCCCACTTCTTCACTGTTTTAATCTTGCTCCATTTTTCAGTCTTTTGCAACCCTTGCACTCTCTCCCAGTGGCTTAGAGACACACTCCCTTAAATTTGAGGTGGCTGTGGAGCAGTAAGACCTTTCCTAGACTAAGTTCATTTGCAATAGGCGTTACCGTTCGCTCTTGCTTTGCACACTGCGTGGGTCTGCAGCTGCTGTTTTGGTTGTTTTAAATTTATCTATTTTCTTCTATAGGTTCATTCATGGGTTTGGATTGTGGAGAACTCTACACTGTGGGCTGCTCAATCTGCAGAGATCAGGCATGGCGACAATAATCTGCGGTGTGTAACATCAAGGACTCTTGGTATGGTATCCACTACATCTCACTGAACACTCAAAAGTCCTGTTTTCTTCGATGATGCTCTAGGGTGGAGCGTCTTCAGTTAAAGGGCGATAACAGAGATTGATGGAGGCTGATGGAGTGCTCTGATATATATTGAGCTGATGTAATTCTCTTGCATCCAAGATGGCATTAAGCAGGCCCTCTTTGTTGGGTGGTGGTCGGAGCCCGTGTAGGGCTATAGGGTCTCCTCCGTGGCGGAAATTACCTGCTAAGCAGGCGTGTTGGGTTAGTAAGGCGGACTTGCACGGCAGGAGTCTGTCGTCCGGCATACCCCTTTACACCCCTCGGTCTAAGAGTTCGGTTATTGGTTTGGTTTGAGAAATAATTAAAAGCTGTGGCCGATCACCACCCAGCAAAAGTTATATTGGTGTCTGTGTCTTTATTCCTGGCAGCTATGTTAATTAATTATGGTTGCTCTTTGCTTTGGGTCTATGTGCAGTCTGGAAGGCACCTGACTGGATATGGAGGGTGCATACTGACTGCACATGCACTCTCCTCTATTTCCTCCTAAAACCTGATCATTAGCAGCTGCCAGGAAAGGGTTAACAGTTACTGTGAGGCTGTAACTCCTCCCCACACCCCTCTCAGACACAGCTCCTGTATGTTTCCTATGAGCTCTGTGGCCAATAGGCTGGATTCCCTCCTTGCTCTAACCCCTCCCTCTGCCTTTAGGAACCTGAACTTCCTCTTCCTGCCCTCAGTCTCCACAGGACTGATCTGCAGCCGGTTTGCCCACCCGCCCTCCCTTTTGATCTTGGTTTGTCATGGTGTTTTGTTTATTTTTGTGCTTTCTTTTTGTAATTATACATAAGTCACAGCTGGCGGAAATTACCTGCTAAGAAGGCGTGTTGGGTTAGTAAGGCGGACTTGCACGGCAGGAGTCTGTCGTCCGGCATACCCCTTTACACCCCTCGGTCTAAGAGTTCGGCACTACGTGCCCGGTTATTGGTTTGGTTTGAGAAATAATTAAAAGCTGTGGCCGATCACCACCCAGCAAAAGTTATATTGGTGTCTGTGTCTTTATTCCTGGCAGCTATGTTAATTAATTATGGTTGCTCTTTGCTTTAGGTCTATGTGCAGTCTGGTAGTTTCTGGCAGGTGTCATCTGAAAGATATCCAGTACCTGCTGCATATAGAGTGGACCCAGAAAGTGCAATGACATGTCTAAAGAGGTTTACCGGGGTTTTTCAATAAATACTGCACTGACCTCTGTGGGTGCTGTATATACTAAATGCACCTCTATTTTTTATTTAGAGCGTTTATTGTGTTCTCAGGCTCAGTCACATGACCATTCTGCCTGTGTTCTCTTTACTTCCTGTGATGTAAAATTCCCTTTCTGTTATGAACGGAAAAAAGCCAGCTTACCCCATCCACCGAGCTTCACAGCACGAGCTCACACTCCAACAGGCGTCCTGAGTAGATGCGGAAAAGAAACGAGTCCAGCTCCCGGCAAGGTGGAATCAAGTGCGTTGTTTATTGTATCTCCGTCACCGTACACACGTGCGGCATGCCCCCAACTGAAGCCTACGCGTTTCGGCTGCTACACCGCAGCCTTAATCATGGTTTCCTGTTCCTACCAGTAAGGGAACAGTCATCAGATGGGTGGGGCATGCATCCACATCGATTTAACCCCACCCCTCTAGGAGGACCTAACATCTGAGACCAGCAGAAACTGTAACAGTAAGGGCAGCATGACATGGAGGACAGCAGGAGCCATTAGCCATTTTGCTTTGTAGTGTTTAAGTCCTGGGATCATATGCCACCAAGGACAACAGCTGCATGTATGTTCCCCAATGTTTGCATGGATTTTATCACACACTCCAAAACATTGTGAGCCCCACTGGGATCAGTGACCAGCATGAGAGACTATAATCTCTGTTCAACACTGCAGAATAAGTTGGATCTATATAAATAAAGGGGTAATATTGCTATCATTGTACTGTAAAGATGTACAGTGTTAGGACAGTGCTGCTGCTGTCTGTAATATGGAGAGGAGAGATGGCACTTGACATACTACTGATCATGTCAGTCACCAATCTATCTATTTCAAGGTAAACTTGCAACAGAATCCTGCCTCATTGAAACCCCACCCACCTGTAGGATGGCTTTTGTTGTGTATACGTAATCCAGGACTAAAACTCCTAACATGTAAATGTGTGCTGAGGTTTATAGTCCTACAGCAGATCAAAGATTCAAAAAGTAACTGACAGACACTGAGCCATAATGCTGCTCATAAGGCACTTGTAGGAAGACAGACAATTCCCTGCCCATGCGTAGAGTGAGTGGAGCTATAGGCTTGCAGAGCTGTGATGTCACTGCTGACCCCTATGACCTGGAAGTTCTTTATGTAAACAAAAAACACAAATCCAAAAAGCTGCAACAAGAGGATGCCCGAGGACACAGAGGAGAAAAAAGGTTAGAGAAAACAACTAAGAGAAAGGGACAGATTCCAAATTATTCCCATTTATAAAAAGAAAAAAAAATGTTGGACAACCTCTTTAACCTCTTGAGAACCCATGTCATACCGGTACGTCATGAAATCCTGTCACTTAAGGACCCATGACTTACCAGTACCCGGGCCCTTTAACCCCTTAACGACATCGGACGTAAATTTACGCCCTCGCGCCCTGGTACTTAACGCATCAGGGCGTAAATTTAGGCCCGATGTTTCCCCGATCGCTGTGTGTTCGCACACATCGATCGGGGAAGATGGCCTGCAATAAATCATAGCAGGCCATCTTAGCTTCTCGGCACGGGGGGTGGTTAACACCCCCCGTGCTTACGATCGCCGATATAGGCGGATCGATTCAGATCAGCCAATAGCGGCGATCGGAACCTTTCCGGGTCACGGCACCTTTCCGGCACCTTTCCGAGGACGGCACCGACCGCCATTACTGTAAAAAGTAATGGTGGTCACGGTGCCACCGGCCCGATCGCCGTGAACGGCGATCGGGCCGGTGGCACGGCGATCAGAGTCCACAAAAATAGTAAATACCTGCTCTGGACCCCTCAGCTAGGTCCCCTCAGCTAGGTCCAGAGCAGGTATTTGTACATTACTCACCTGTCCCGGGGTCCTGATCGGCGTCCTCCGTCTTTCTGTCGGGTCTTCGGCTATTTCCGGCGGTCCCCATCGGCTTTTTTCGGCTCCAGCCTCATCTTTTTCCGGATTTTGCGCTCTGCTGCACTCTAGCGGCTGATATGTGTAATACACTTAGCAGCTACAGGGATGTTCAGAATGTAGAAAAAGTTTGGGGTTTTTTTTTCCAATTTTTTTTTTCTATTTTCTGCACCCTATCGCCGCTGAGTGTTGATCAGCATCGCACGAAAGTGCACTGCTAATCAGCAACTCCTCCTTTTTGGCGTAGGGTGTTTTTTTTTCTATATTCTACTGCCACGGTCTGCTGATAAGTGCCGCACATAAGTGCGGCATTTATCAGCAACGCCTTTGTTGGCGTAGGTTTGAATAAAGTTTGACACTACACCACTACATACCCCATATACCAATCCCCGTATAAAGATGGCCCCAGGGTGTTTTCGGCGTCAGAGGGATACGTTATTATTGCCTCCGACACCGAAACAGCCAGTGAGGATGAATGGGGGGGATCCTTTTTTCCTCCATTCATCCTCATCGTCCTCATCATCCAGTGACGTGTCTGGGGGTAGCGTAGCGTATGCTGCCCCCCAGACACGTCCTTTCCGCCAGTACCGTCCCAATAAGAGATGACGGTATGGCGTGAAATTCTACAAACTCTGTGAGAGTACCTCAGGGTACACTTACAGATTTAGGGTACGTGCACACACTGGAATGGCGAAGGATAACCCTTCGTGCATTCCGCAGCTGGCACCCGCCGGCGGACTAATGCGGGCGCGTGTCTCCACCCGTGTCAGAGACTCCATTCTATGCATGGGCGGATTCCATCGGCCATCCAAAGAATGAACACGTTGGACGGAGAGCGGAATCCGCCCATGCATAGAATGGAGTCTATGACACGGATGGAGACGCACGCCTGCATCAGTCTGCCGGTGGGTGCCAGCTGCGGAATGCGTGAAGGGATATCTGTCGCGATTCCGCAGTGTGCACGTACCCTTAAGAGTGTATGTAGGAAGGGACACCCGAATCCAGCCCCAGATGCCCCCTCCCCCATCCTCGGAACAAGTGGGAAGATCTTCCGGGAACTAATCTTCCCACTGCTGGATAAAGGTTACCACCTGCACGGGGATAACTTTTATACCAGCATCCCCTCTTCTGGTCCCTCGCTGCCCGAGCTACTGTAGCATGTGGAACAATGTGGCGTGAAAATGAAATATTAAATTTTTTACACTATAATGTTGGTTTAGCCTTGAATTTATCATTTTCACAAGGGGTTAAAAGAGGAAAAGAAAACAAAATGTGTAGAGCAATTCCCCCTGAGTCCGTAAATACCCCACATGTGGACATAAAGCGCCATGTGGGCACAGGGCAAGCCTCCGAAGGGAAGGAGCGCCATTTGGATTTTGGAGGTTGGATTTGGCTAGAATGGATGAACGCCATGTCGCATTTACAGAGCCCTCGTGCTGCCAAAACACTGGAAACCCCCCACAAGTGATCGCATTCTGGAAACTACACCCCTCACGGAATCTAACAAGGGGTGCAGTGAGGATATTGACCCCTTGATGACGGGTACATTTGTGCCATGAAAGTGAAAAAATGAAAATATTCCCCTTCACGTCACATTGTTCCACATTTGTGCCCGTCACCAGTGGGGTCCATATGCTCACTGAACCCCTTGTTAGATTCCTTGAGGGGTGTAGTTTCCAGAATGGGGTCACATGTGGGGGGTTTCCAGTGTTTTGGCAGCACGAGGGCTCTGTAAATGCGACATGGCCCTTGAAATCCTTTCCAGTGAAATTTAGCTTCCAAAAGCCAATTGGCGCTTCTTCCCTTTGGAGGCTCGTCCTGCGCCCCCTTGGCGCTTTATCGCCACGTGGGGTATTTCCGTACTCGGAAGAAACTGCGCTACACATTTTGTGTCTTTTTTTTCCTCTTATCCCTTTAAGAAAATGAAAAATTGAAGGCTAGAACACTCACCGCACCCCTTGTTACATTCTTGAGGGGTGTAGTTTTCTAAATGGTGTCCCTTTAGGGGTGTTTTTTAGGTTTTGGCACCCCAGAGCCTCTGCCAACCTGAAGTGGTACGGTCAAAAATGACCAAATATAACGGAGGCGTTGAAATTCACTAGGTACTCCTTTATATCTGAGGCTTGTGGTTGCATCAAATAGCGCAATATGGCCACATATGGGGTATTTCTATAAACTGCAGAAACTGAGCAATCAATATTGGGGTGCATTTCTCTGGTAATAGGTTTATAATTATGAAAAATATTGGATTACAATAAAATCTCTGCACAGAAAATTAAAATTTTCAAATTTCTTACACACTTAGCTTTTATTTCTGTGACTCCCCTAAAGGGTTAAAAAACTTTCTGGATATGCTTTTGCAGAGTGTGGGGGGTGCAGTTTCTGAAATGGGGTGCTTTGTGGGGCTTTCTAACATACAGGCCCCTCAAATACACTTTCAGGCTAGGTTCACACTATGTAACTGTGCGGCTGTATTTGCGGCTGTAATTGTGCAGCGGTATTTTTGGTGGTTCATGCATACGCTGGAAAGTATACGATATACGGCTGCACAGTGCACACTATGTATGAATCTACGGCCCTATCGTAAACGGACCCGTAAAAAATGAACAAGACCATTGTTTGCGGCTGGAAATGCGGACGTGGATTGACAGGCGGTCCGTACGGAGTACTTCAAAAATAGCCGGCAATGATGCCGAATGCTGATGCCCCTAATAGTTAATATATTAAACTAATAAAACACATTTTCGTTGTAATAAAGTCCCTTTCGTTGTTCAATAATTTAATTCTAACGAATCCATCATTCTGCAATTAAATATACTGTTAAAATAAATATATATATAAATAAATAAATTATTGAACAACGAAACTGATTTTATTTCAACGAAAATGTGTTTTATTAATTAAATATTAATTAGTACAGGAAGCTCCAGTAAGCCGTTAATTCATATTGCCGGCAATAGAGCATTCTGTACCAATCATCACTTTACTTTAATTAAAACATCAAATGTTTCTTCTAATTATGTTATCACAATAGCATTATTAGAAGAAACATTTAGAATTATATGTGCGCTCAGCTGATTGGCTGATCGGCTCAGCGCACATATAATTAGCAGGTCCGCAGCACAGTGACTTCATTGTGCTGCGGACCAGCGGAGAGGACACATCGGGGTGAGTATAGAGCTCTCCCCACCCCCTCCCCAGCACTGCAGCCCTCCCAGCAAGGAAGGGGGGTCACTTAACCCCTTCCTTGCTGGGATGGGTGCAGTCTGACATCAGTCTGGCCCCCAAGGGGTTAAGGGGGATACAATACATCCTCCCTTAACCCCTTGGGGGCCAGACTGTAAGCAGGGATCTGTAAAGATGCTGCATACTGTAAGGAGCACAACACCGCTCACAATGATGGGTGTTGTGCTCCTGTTTGTGTGTTTTTGTGTGTTTCTCCCTTTTTGTTCTTCAGATATCGGTATCCTTGGGGTTACGTCGGATTCCGTGGACTACGTCGATGACCAGCGGTTGTTTGTTGTATTTTTTTAATAAAATGGTCAATGAGGGGTGTGGGGGTGTTTTTATTTGAATAAAAAATTTTTTTAACTTATGTCTTGTCTTTATTTCTTTACTTTATAGACTTAGTAGTGGAAGCCGTCTAATAGACGGAATCCATTACTAAGTTGGGGCCTAGTGTTAGCCGGTATAAAATGGCTAACACTAACCCCCTATTATTACCCCAGTACCCAATGCCACCAGGGGTACTAGGAAGATCCGGGTGCCAGTGGTCCCGGAGCGTCAAAATTGGTGCTCCTGGACCGGGAGCCAGCAGGCTGGTAAGATTTAGGCTGGGGAGGGCCTAAACCAATGGCTCTTCTCACCCTGGTGTTACCAGGCTGCTGTCGTTTGGTTTTTAACCCGGCTGGTTATAAAAATAGGGGGGACCCTATGCGGTTTTTTTTATTTATTTATTTATTTAAAAAAAACACCCATAGGGTCCCCCCTATTTTTAATAACCAGCCGGGTTAAAAACCAAACGACAGCAGCCTGGTAACACCAGGGTGGGAAGAGCCATTGGTTTAGGCCCTCCCCAGCCTAAATGTTACCAGCCTGCTGCCGCCCGGTCCAGGAGCGCCAATTTTGACGCTCCGGGACCACTGGCACCCGGCTCTTTCCAGTACCCCTGGTGGCATTGGGTACTGGGGTAATAATAGGGGTTTAGTGTTAGCCATTTTATACCGGCTAACACTAGGCCCCGACTTAGTAATGGATTCCGTCTATTAGATGGCTTCCACTACTAAGTCTATAAAGTAAAGAAATAAAGACAAGACACAAGTTAAAAATTTTTTTAATTCAAATAAAAACACCCCCACACCCCTCATTGACCATTTTATTAAAAAAAAAAAACAACAAACAACCGCTGGTCATCGACGTAGTCCACCGAATCCGACGTAATCCCCAGGATACCGATATCTGAAAAACAAAAAGGGAGAAACACACAAAAAACATACAAACAGGAGCACAACACGCATCATTGTGAGCGGTGTTGTGCTCCTTACAGTATGCAGCATCTTTACAGATCCCTGCTTACAGTCTGGCCCCCAAGGGGTTAAGGGAGGATGTATTGTATCCCCCTTAACCCCTTGGGGGCCAGACTGATGTCAGACTGCACCCATCCCAACAAGGAAGGGGTTAAGTGACCCCCCCCCTTCCTTGCTGGGAGGGGTGCAGTGATGGGGAGGGGGTGGGGAGAGCTGTATACTCACCCCGATGTGTCCTCTTCGCTGGTCCGCAGCACAATGAAGTCACTGTGCTGCGGACCCGCTAATTATATGTGCGCTGAGCCGATCAGCCAATCAGCTGAGCGCACATATAATTCTAAATGTTTCTTCTAATAATGCTATTGTGATAACATAATTAGAAGAAACATTTGATGTTTTAATTAAAGTAAAGTGATGATTAGTACAGAATGCTCTATTGCCGGCAATATGAATTAACGGCTTACTGGAGCTTCCTGTACTAATTAATATTTAATTAATAAAACACATTTTCGGTGAAATAAAATCAGTTTCGTTGTTCAATAATTTAATTTAAACGAATCCATCATTGTGCAATTAAATATACTGTCAAAAAAAAATATATATATATATAAATATACATTTATTTATATATCTATTTATTTTAACAGTATATTTAATTGCAAAATGATGGATTAGTTTAAATTTAATTAGTGAACAAGGAAAGGCACTTTTTTACAACGAAAATGTGTTTTATTATTTTAATAGATTAACCATGAGAGACATCGGCATTAGTGCAGAGGATCGCAAACCCCGGTAATAGCGATTCATGTAAACTGTGTTCCCTGCTTTCCCAGATGCATCCAGAGGTGTTTGCATCACTTTCTTAAGATTTTATTTGTTATTTTTAGTTGAACCAGATTTCCAAGTAAATGACCGTATGTTTTGAGCCGCATGTCTATTTTTTTCCACGGCCGGAGTTTCATCCGCACATTTACAGCCGCATAAAAAATGCAGTTTCTGAAATGGGGTGCTTTGTGGGGCTTTATAACATACAGTCCCCTCAAATCCACTTTAAACGTGAACTGGTCCCTTGAAAAATCACATTTTGAAATTCTTGCGATAATTTGGAAAAATGCTGCTAAACTTTGAAGCTTCCTATTGTCTTCAAAAATTGAAGGCAAATTTTATAAATGCTGCCAACATAAAGTAGACATTTTGCTAATGCTATTTCATATCTAATTTATGTGGCATAACTATTTTCCTTACAAGCAAAAAGAAAATGCAATTTTTCTAAATTTTTTACGTTATTTTGGGGTTTTTCATAAAGATAGGCTACAAGTACCAACTCAAATTTACCAGAAATATAAAGTATAACATGTCACAAGAAAACAATCTCAGAATCAGCCGGATAGGTAAAAGCATCCCCAAGTTATTAATGGATAAAGTAACACGTCATATTCCTGAAATTTGGTCCAGTCCTTAAGGCCATTTTATGCTCAGTCCTTAAGAGGTTTAAGAGCTACTCACTGGCATGGACTCGAACACAGCATTTCACACAGGACAGCAGGGGACTTGTACCATCTTCTCCAATGTATGTGCTCACAGGCAAAGGATCCATGTTACTCTCTTTGGGTGTAAAACAGATCTCTGGTATAATAGGCTTTGTTTTCTGTCCATGTTTAAAAGTGACTGACTCAGACAGTTGAGAAATATCCTGTGAAAAAGTATTCCAGTATTAGAAACTTCACTTCAAGCAACAGAGATTAGAATGATAATACATATTTTTATTTTTATATTTAAAAATGAAAAACTTGATACCTGATGGCAAGAATAGAAAAGTGAACACACGGCACAGTATGGCTCTGTCAGGGAAGCTATAGCATTGAATTTCCTCTCAGCAAAAAAGTTAGGTGGCTTGTTTTTCCACAAGTGTGAGAGTAGATTAGGAAGCGTCTCAGAATCACCAGACTCCTCCTCACCTGAAAACCGGAGAGAATCTGCAAATCACAAGAGGTGGTCAGATATAATTGTGATTTATTTAGTACAGCAACCTGCTGCAATAATGATAATTGCATACATATGTAATATTTCTCTCTGTACATGATGTGGTTCAAAAAACAGAAAAACAAAGAAAAGAAAGGGAACCAAAGAGCACATGCTGATATAGCTCCTAGCTGCAGCAAAACGAGGTCTAACACAGCCCCCTACCGTATTTGTGGTGTCTTCATAGGTAAGCGTAGTTACTGGAACATTGTCTTATTTTGTCGCGGGCAGGGAGAGAGGTTGGAACTAGTCATGTGGGAGGTGTCCGTGCCTGTTTGGCTTTGCCTGTAAGTGCGCTCTGCAGGGGATGATTGACTGGAACAGAGACCTGTTAGTGGCCTGTCTGCCTGTCAATCACCACTGCAGAGCACGCTGACAAACAGAGAGCCGTGATTAGTTGCGGGCTGAACACTGCCCAGATGACTAGTTCACAGCTCTTGCGTATCAGTAACTACACTACACCAATGAAGACACCACAGATACGGTAGAAGGGTTGTGTGAGAGCTCTATTTTCTGCAGTTGGGAGCTATATCAGCACAATCATGCTGATTGGTTCCCTCAAAGAAGCATTCCCCTTTATTAGTCTATATCAGAGCACAACAGCCACAGCACAGAGTGGTAATTGCTATCCCTTCCAGATACTGTATATCCTAATAAAAATAGAGTACAATACCCTGCTCTGTATAACGCTTAAACACAGCAGCTCTCTGTCTTTTAGCGCGTTGAGAGGCCGATCAGACAGCTCTGACCAGTTACAGCCCTGTGTCCGCCCCCATGCCTACATAGCAGGTATTTGCATACCCCACTGACCATATAAAAAGAGACTTTCCTGCATCTAAAGATACTGCAATGACCGAAGAATATATGGCAGAAATATATGGGGATGGAGGAAGAACTCCAATATTGAGTTATTGAGTTAAAAGGCTTTTGAACTCCGTAGTGTCTATAAACTGATCTTAATAGTACCATGTCTGGAAGAAGGCAGAATGGTGCCTAGAATGATGCTGTGAGATCCTCCATACATTTGATGTCTTCCACGCTGTGCAACCACATAGAAATGTACGTGTGTGTGTGTGTGTGTGTGTGTGTGTGTGTGTGTGAGTGTGAGGCTACGTTCACACAGAGCAAAAGGAGCGGATTACGCAAGGAAATATTTCCGCCTGAAATCAACTGACGCTGAATTCCGAGCAGAATGTAAGCGGAATCCCTGCGTATTCTGCTAGGAAAGTGTTCAGCTCGTATCAGCTCTTGACAAATTCAGCGCGGAATACTCGAGGAATCCGCGCTGAATCCGCATGCATTCAGCGCTGAAATTCAGCGAGTATTTGGTGAGTAAACTAGACTATACCAGAACATATACTAGAATCCTCCCCCCCCCTTTTCCCCATTTCCGCGCTGATTCAGCGAGTAATTTCCGCTTGTATTCCGCGTTGAATACGCGCGTATTCCGCGCTGAAACAGAAAATCAGAGCCCCATTGATTTGTATAGGCTTCTGCTAGCGGAAGAATGAACATGTTCATTCTTCTGGCGGAAAGCGGATTAGTTCAGTGCGGAAATTCCACTGTGTGAACTGCAGAGCAGAATTTCTATTCAACACAATGGAAATTAGCTCTGCACCTATTTTAACAGCTGAAATTTCAGCGCTGATTCAGCGCAGAAATTCAGCTGCTTTTGCTCAGTGGGAACGAGCCCTGAGAGAGAGAGAGTGAGAGTGTGTGTGTGTGTGTGTGTGTGTGTGAAAGAGAGTGAGAGAGTGTGTATGTGTATGTGTGTATGTATGGGGGTTTTGGGTAGCGCCAAAGGGCAGATAGACAAACTCTTGCGGCGTTGACAAGGTGACGGAGCACTGAGTGGTGGTAAGTTTTGAGGGGGGTGTCAGAGATGTGGAGGAGGAAGAAAGCTAGAGTAAAAGGCCCCGGGTGGTCTGTAAAGGTAGAGGCTAAGCGCAACACCTCTTATGGCAGGAGTCCTTATTAGACCACCTATTGGGCAATGCTAGTGGTTTGATCCAGGGCTGTGGAGTCGGTAAGCCGCAGCACCAACTCCTGAATTTTATCAGTACCGACTCCGAAAACTCCTTCATAAATGGCCAGTCATATACCAGGAGAGTTATTTATCACACTGGCTCAGTAGCTTCTCCCTAATGTCCTACATGATCCTGGGGCGACTTCTAAGCGAATGAGGAAAGATAAAAAGCAGATTCTCCTGTGTGTGTGCAGTGGATGCAGCTAGTCTCCAGCCTCTACGTCCGGAACTACTCACAACTAGACTAGATGGAGCAGGTGGTCATTTCCTGCTGAAAATCTTCTATGTTTCTAACTAAATATTCACCATACACACAGAAACATTGCTAACAATGCCAGATACCTGTAATATAGAGGTCAGCCATAGTGATATAGAGGGGGTCACACATAGTGATATAAAGAAGTCACACACAGTAATATAGAGGGGTCACTGTGGGTGTGGGGGCACGCCATAGTGCGCGCGCGCAAACACACACACACAGCCTGCTGCAGCCATGGCGCACACACACAGCCTGCTGCAGCCATAGCACGCAGAGTACTACACACACGGGCAGCCTGCTGCAGCCATAGCATATACACAGACACAGCTGTAGCCATAGAGCACTGAAGAAAAACACCACCTTGAGGACAGAGGTTACTGCTACACTATATATGTCTTCTCCTCCTCCTCTATATTACACAGGATATCTTCATATTACACTGCTGCTCATATACAGTCATCCAGCATCCAGGAAGTGAACAGCACAGATCTCCCCCCACACAATGGACTGTTCCAGCTTAGAAACAAATAGTGCCCGACAACTTTTCCTAGACCACCCTTATCTAATAGGGCCAGTGTCCTATTAGAATGTTGCTCATAATATATATTGATGAGCAAAACTTATAAAATTCATATCAAAACTCAATTCTAAATTGTTCTAAGATTATTTTAAAAGCTGGAGTCAGAGTCTGTAAATTTTTTCTGACTCCAACTCAGACTCCTGCCAAAACTAGTACCAACTCCGACTCCATAGCCCTGGTTTGATCAGTGGAATTCTGGTGGTTGGAAGACAGCCCTGCAGTTCCCAACATGTATGTTGGTGGCAGCAGAGGGGCCCCTTTTGCCCCTTACTGCTGCCACTCAATGGAAGTGGTTAAAGAAAGTTTTAAGTGACCCCCACCTCTTGCTGGCCCCACACACTGAGTTTTCGGTATTTGGCTAAGCTGATTGGTTAAGAGGACTTCCAGAAGCCAGAGCCTGGTAAAGAAATAAGACGTCTGATGACGACTATCAAGCACCCCCCGAACTGTCCCCGTCCCAACAATGAAGGGGGTCATTTGCAATAGATCCTCAATTAACTTAACTCCCTGGGAGCCAAACTGTAAGCAGCGATCTGTACAGATGCTGCATACTGTAAGAAGTGTTTTTATTTGAATCAAACATTTGTGTATTATCTTAATCTTATCTTCTTTACTTTACAGGTTTAGTAGTGAAAGCTGTCTGATGAACAGCATCCATTATTACAGTGTTAGCCAGTAAAATAGCTAATAATAACCCCCCTCACCCATTATTACCTCAGTACCCACCGACACAGGGATACTGGGAACCCCCAGCTACCAGTAGTCTCAGAGTGTCTAAAAATGTTGTTCCTGGACTGGACAGTGGCAGGCTGGTATTATTAGTACCACTCTGGTACTACTAGGCTGCTGCTGTTTTGTTTTTTGTTTTTAACCTGGCTGGTTTTGGAAATGGGTGAACCCTACATGCTTAGTTTATTTTCCCCCCATTTCCATAACCAGGCTGGTAAAAAAAAATCAAAGCGTAGCCAATCAGCGGCTGCAGCGAGTCCTGCCTTAGGCACTGATTGACTGAAGAACAAAGCAAGAACCGGGGGTGGGGGTTAAGTTTAACCCCACCCCCAACAAAGCACAGTATAGCCCCCAGGGGGGTCAACTTAACCCCCAGGGGGCCAAACTGTCACTTTTTGGGTACAAAAAAAAAAAAAAACACCACACATATAAGCTATGGCGTAGTAGAAGAAATGGCATGGTTTGCAGGGGAAAAAATGCCACACCAAAAAAACGGCACGTATGTAAAGCATTTCCTAAACTTCTATTTACCTTCACCTAACAACTGGCAAAAAAAGCAAAAAAGCTAAAAACTCCATAGCGTTTTTCCAACATCCCCCCCCCCCCCCCGCATGATTAATAATGGAGGGTGGCCCACCTCCCCAATGCTCCTAACAGCTTATCGGACAGAGCATTTCACAGCTAACAGCAGAGGGACAATGCAGAGGATAAAGGTAACAGACACACCTTCATCCAAAGCGCCCACTAGAGAGGTACCCTTTAATAAGCTGGTCATATGTTGTGAACTTTTTAGGGACAATAAGTATAATTAAAGTTTAGACTCAGGGACTATCTATATGAAATGTTTCTATTCTATTTGGTATACAGCTGCCTACATTTGCACAGTATTAATTTTCCACCACTAATCTTCTATTCTTTCTATCTTTCAAAAAACACTATACCAACATATGCCTGCTTGATAGATGCCAAAGTGAATCTGCCAGGTATGAAGACATGTTTATTCTGAATAACACCACCAAGCATGCTGTGAACACACACTTGGAGTGACTTCATTTAAGTCACATGTCTCATTTTATGGTGTGTAAGGTTATGTTCACACAACATACTTTTATAAATCAATCACGGCCGTTGTTGCTAATTCAAAAAATACTTTAAAGAGTCACTGTCGTATTTTTTTTTTTTGCAGAAATCAATAGTCCAGGCGATTTTATGAAACTTTGTAATTGGGTTTATTAGCCAAATCTGCCATTATCTGCATGTAAAAAGCCTTTTCCCAGGTCCCCCCCTCCTTCCTCTTTTTCATCCACTCTGAAAAATCTGAAAATTGTGACTTGTTGCAGGAGACGTCCCCTGTCTGCTCTAGGGAGAGGGGAGGGGGGAGGAGGAAGGAGGGAGTTAGCCGGCAGCAGAAAGCAGATAACAGAGGATTACAGGCACGGAGCTGGGTGACAGCTGTAATCCGAGCTCACACAGGTCACTGGTGACTGTCACAGGAGATATCCCGTGAGGGATTTGTAGATTAACTCTTTGTTGTCCTGTTTTGGTCTTTTCTTTAGCTCTCTCCATAGGAGAACAATGAAGACAGGGGGGGAGAGCTTCAAACTGCTTTTTCATGATAAAAATGCATTTTTCGGATAATAAACCCAATTACATAGTTTCTTAAAATCGCCTGGACTATTGATTTCTGCAAAAAAAAATTTCACGACAGTGACACTTTAACCTCTTAAGGACATTGGACGTATGCGTACGTCATATGTCCTCACTTGCACGTCAAAGCGGGTCCGCGCGGCGGCCCCGCTTTGAAGTGCCGCGATCTCGGGTGCCGCGTGTAGCCCGGGACCGCCGCTATTAGCGGGCACGGTCTGATCGCCGTGCCCGCTAATTAGCTAATCGGAGGCAGCTGTCAAAGTTGACAGCTGCCTCTGATTACCGGAGGCAACGTTTCCCTGGGGTCTAGTGGGGGAGATCGCTCCTCCGGGACCTTGTCCCGGAGGAGCGATCTCCGTTACTGATGCCGGCCGGGGACGCGTCTAAGATGGCGCCGTCCTCGGCTCGGCACTCGTTCGCTTTCGGCTGCAGCAGCCGAAAGCAAACGAGTGCCGATCTCATGGATCTCTGCAGCATATCTATGCTGCAGAGATCTCAATGAGAGATCCAAGTGTATATACTAGAAGTCCCCCAGGGGGGCTTCTAGTATATGTGTAAAAAAAAAAAAAAAGTGTTGTTAATAGTAAAAAGCCCCCTCCCCTAATAAAAGTCTGAATCACCCCCCTTTTCCCAGGTTTTAAATAAAAGTAAACAAATAAATAAATAAATAAACATGTTTGCTATCGCCGCGTGCGTAAGCGCCCGAACTATTAATTAATCACATTCCTGATCTCGTACGGTAAACGGCGTCAGCGCAAAAAAATCCCAAAGTGCAAAATTGCGCATTTTTGGTCGCATCAAATCCAGAAAAAATGTAATATAAAGCCGTATAAAAGTCGTATATGCGCAATCAAGGTACCGATAGAAAGATCACATCATGGCGCAAAAAATGACACCTCACACAGCCCCATAGACCAAAGGATAAAAGTGCTATAAGCCTGGGAATGGAGCGATTTTAAGGAACGTATATTGGTTAACAACGGTTTGAATTTTTTACAGGCCATCAGATACAATATAAGTTATACATGTTATATATCGTTTTAATCGTAACTACTTGAGGAACATGCATAACAAGTCAGTTTTACCCCAGGGCGAATGGCGTAAAAACACATTTCCCCCAAATAAAAGAAATGCGTTTTTTTTTTCAATTTCACCACACTTTGAATTTTTTTCTGGTTTCGCAGTGTACTTTATGCAAAAATTCAGCCTGTAATTGCAAAGTACAATTAGTGACGCAAAAAATAAGGGGTCATGTGGGTTTCTAGGTGGAAAAATGCAAGTGCTATGACCTTTTAAACACAAGGAGGAAAAACCGAAAACGTAAAAACGAAAATGGGCCATGTCCTTAAAGGGTTAAATAAAAATATGAATGGGATCCCGGCTGGAGTGTATACACATAGGGGGTGATTTATCAAACATGGTGTAACTGGCTCAGTTGCCCCTAGCAACCAAACAGATTCCACCTTTCATTTTCCAAAGAGTCTGTGAGGAATGAAAGGTGGAATCTGATTGGTTGCTAGGGGCAACTGAGCCAGTTTCACTTTACACAATGTTTGATAAATCTCCCCATAGTTTACACTCCGACCGGGATCCCTAGTGGCTGAAGCGAAAACTGACAAGCCTGACAGGTCACACAATGGAGAGTGCGACTCCGGCCGCACTGCAGTACCAGCCGGGATAAACTTCCTGACAACAGCCCTTCTGTGACACAGCCAAGTCACAGAACGGCAGGTGTCATATGCTGTGTGAACCCGGCCTAAATCAGGTTAATTATAAGGCTGTTTTTTAATCAAAGAAATTTAGAAAAAATAATTTGTTCTCAGATATCTTTAGTATTTAAAAAGATACGTTTCCCAAAAAAAACAACACACACACATTTCTAACATACTGTACATTAGTGATGAACTCTGCACCAAAATATCGATACTCTGGGCACCACGGTTCAGTACCAGGATTTCCTATGCTTAATAAAGTATAGTGCAGAGAACACGGCGGATAGTTAGCTGAGCACTGGCCATGTTCTCTGTGTGCCACCCCTTGCCCCCTGGCATCACCTCCTTGGCCTGGCACACACTCCGCTCACAGCAGTACCAACTTCAAATAGCCGGGACTTAGCGATCACTGGTGTCAGCTATTTTACTGTGTACATGTCACTGTCACAACTGACAGCGACATTTAACCCCTCCTGCATCGCTCAATATGCAACAGTATATGCAACTATATAGAGCAGGCCCCCAGTGCTAATGACTCCCGCTGGTGGCAGTCATTAACCCAATTTTAATGTTGCGATGTAATGCTCAGCCGATGCGGCTGAGCAGCTGATGACGCGGCAAAGGTGGCTGGTATGAGGGACGGCTGTAGCGCTTCGGCCGGCCTGCCGAAGATGTCGTCACTGTCACAAGATGGCGGCCGGGGGTCGACACGAATGCGGTGAGTATAATGCACCACATTTCCGGGGGGGCGGGGGGGGGGGGCTGGGTGGCGAACGGGGGAGGGGCCATTCACATACATAACACACATTACAAAGTTGTATAGCTTTGTAATGTGTGTTATTTTGTGAATAAATGTTTAGCGCCGCACTACCCCTTTAAGGCACCTGTCAGAGGAAGAAAAATCCTCCCAGTTGCATTCCTAATGATGCAGAGAGTGGGGAGGAGGGACAGAGGGGTGGTGCAAAGTTAGGGCACAGATACTCTAGGCCACGGCTGTTTGGCACAGGGCTGCAAGTTTAAAAAAAAATTTTTTAGGACAATAACTGCATCACCTGTTAAACAAACCCCAGAACAGATCTTGGATTAAAAGCAGCTATCCGAAGGTACTAGTGGTTTGGGGGGGACAGATTGTGGGTACTGAGTCACTTTAAGAATATAGATTAGATGTCAGATTACACGGTTTACAAAGTAAAAACAGTCTTGGGGGGGGGGGGGAATATATCCACAATCTGAGTGGGGGGCATTATATCCGCAGTCTGAGCAGGGGGTACTCTACAAAGTCTGTATGTTCTCTCTGTGTGGGTTTCCTCTGAGTACTCCAGTTTCCTCCCACACTCAAAACATACAGATGAACTGAGATTGTGAGCCCTAATGGGGACAGGTAGCAATAATTGGCAAAACTTTGTAAAGTGCTGCGGAATCATTGTGCGCTATACAAATAAAAGCATTGTTATTATATTTGCAGTCTGATTGGGGGATGGGGGCATTATATTTGTATTTTGTACTCTACATTAAGTAAAAAATATATAAACACAATACAATTGTTTACCTTCGTCACTGGACACATCCTGCTTCACTACAGACATGGGAGAACGGGTTGGCGGTCTACCCAAAGGATGACGTCTACTTTTCTTAATTTTCATTTCTGGAAAGAGGGCCTGATGCTGCAGGAATATAACATGACATTACTTTGGTGTAAGTTTTATGCAGGTAACAATAAGCATCAATAAGCATATGGGATGGTAATGCACCTTAGACACTCCCACTTTATTTTTAATCCTGTCAGACTCCTCAACTTGTTTATCGTCAAATTCTGTGGCAAAGTGTTCGAATGCTTCTTGGCAGGACATCCGTGTTTTGTCAAATACAATCTTATTTGGCTTGGGCACAACAAAGAGCTTGGAAACTACACGATGAGGGTTAAATTCACCCTCTAAAGAAGAGTCAGATTTTTTTGTTTTGGAAAAATTAAATATGGTGTCTCCAACCTGGACCGTCTGTTTCTTGCCACAGCTTGCATTCTTGGATTTCATAAAACAAGGAAAATTTGCCAACGGATTCTTAAAAATGTCTGAAGAAAAAGGAGAAATAAACATTTTGAAAACTCTGAGGTTTATTATACATAATACAGACCAGTCACTTCTTTTGAAATAACACATTTTCACATTTTGTAACTAGTTCTGTGGAGTTGGTAAGCCGCAGCTCCGACCCTGATTTGATCAGGAATCGACTCAGACTCCAGCTCCTTCATAGATGACCGGTCAGACACCAGGAGAGTTATTTATCACACTGGTGTAAAGTAGAACTGACTAAGCAGCACTTCTGTATAATCTCCCACATGAACCTGGGGTGACTTCTGAGTGAATATGGAAAGATATAGCAGATTCTCCTGTGTGAGTGTGTGCAGTAGATGCCGCTAGACTAGATGGAACAAAATATTCACCATACAAGAGGAAAAACTGCTATGTCCTCTTTAGGAGGCTTGTATGCTGGAAACCCCCATAAGTGACCCCATTTTGGAAACTAGACACCTTAAAGAATTAATCTAGGGGTATAATGAGCATTTTAACCCTACAGGGGCTGGAGTAAAGTATTCACAATTAGGCCGGAAAAAAATGGAAAATAGAAATTTTCCAATAATATATTTGTTAAGATTAAAGTATCTCATTTTCATAATAAACATGAGAGAAAATGCACCCCAAATTTTGTAACGCAGGTTCTCCTGAGTACAATGATACCCCATATGTGGGCGTAAACCACTGTATGGGCACACAGCGGGGCTCAGAAGGGAAGGAGCGCCTATTAGCCTTTCCAGTTCAGATTTTGCTGAAGAAGTTTCTGAGCGCCAGGTGCGTTTGCAGAGCCCCTGTAGTGTCAGCAGAATAGAACCCCCCCAAAAGACACCCCATTTTGGAAAGTGCACCCCTCAAAGAATACATCTTGGCGTGTGGTGACCATTTTGACCCCACAGGTATTAGAGGAAAGTATTCAAAAGAAGACAGTAAAAATGAAAAAATTTAATTTTTCCAATAACATGTTTGTTTAGTTTGAAATTTCTCAATTTCACGAGGAACAGGGGAGAAAACTCACCCCAATATATGTAATGCAGGTTCTCCTGAGTAGAACGGTACCCCATACATGAGTACAAACCACTGTGTGGGCATACAGCGGGCCTCGGAAGAAAGGGAGCGCCAATTAGCATTTTCAGTGCATGATTTTTCTGAAGAAGTTTCTGAGCGCCAGGTGCGTTTGCAGAGCCCCTGTAGTGTCAGCAGAATAGAACCCCCCAAAAGTCACCCCATTTTGGAAACTGAACCCCTCAAATAATTCATCTTGGGGTTTGGTGATCATTTTGACCCCACAGGTATTAGAGGAAAGTATTCAAAAGAAGACAGTAAAAATGAAAAAATAGAATTTTTCCAATAACATGTTTGTTTAGTTTGAAATTTCTCAATTTCACGAGAAACAGGGGAGAAAACTCACCCCAATATATGTAACGCAGGTAGTCCTGAGTAGAACGGTACCCCATATGTGGGAATAAACCACTGTGTGGGCACACAGCAGGCCTCAGAAGGAAGGGAGCGCCAATTAGCATTTTCAGTGCATGATGTTTCTGAAGAAGTTTCTGAGAGCTGGGTGCGTTTGCAGAGCCCCTGTAATGTCTACAGAATAGAACCCCCCCCCCCCAAAAGTCACCCCATTTTGGAAAGTACACCCCTCAAGGAATTCATCTTGGGGTGTGGTGAGCATTTTGACCCCACAGGTATTGGAGGAAAGTATTCAAAACTAGACCGTAAAAATGAAAAAAATTAAATTTTTCCAATAACATGTTTGTTTGGTTTAAAATTTCTCAATTTCACTAGGAACAGGGGAGAAAAAGCACCCCAAAATTTGTAAGGGAGGTTCTCCTGAGTACAATGGTACCCCATATGTGGGCAAAAACCACTGTATGGGCACACAGCAGGGCTCAGAAGAGAAGGAGTGTCATTTTAGTTACAGGCAATATGTGGGTGTTAACTGGTTATCTGGGGTGGTAATGGACAATCTCGGGGTGTTTACTGGCTATCTGAGGTGGCAACAGGCAATCTGGTGGGGTTATGGGCAATCTGTGCCAATCTGGGGTGGTTACGGGCAATCTGGGGTGGTCACGGGCATATATGATATAGTTTTATAGATTGGGTGGTTACAGACGTAACAATACCAAATATGTATAGGATTTGTGTTTTTGATCACTTTTATGTCATGTTTTATTGTGTATGGGGAATGTAATGCATCTTTATTATTGGGGGGGGGCTGGGGGGGCTGTGTTGTGTTTGGTGCACACTTTTTTTCACTTTTTTTTACTTTTACACTAGTGTACATTACTGTACACTAGTGTAAAATTCTTTGATCACTGATACAATACATTGCAGTACCTGATGTACTGCAATGTATTGTATCATGCCTCATGCTGACAGGCAATAGCCACAGCCACCCCTGTCAGCATCAGGCATCTCCATGGTGACCCCGGGGACCTTCATTAGGACCCCGGGATCACCATGGAGACATCGGGGGGATCGTCGGGGATCCACCGGGACCCGTTAGATGCCGCTGTCACGCTTTGACAGCGGCATTTAACGGGTTAAACGTTCTGATCACCCGTCCTGCAGCCGCCGGCGGGCGGTAATTTATTCCGATGCGCCCGCCGTTAAAAGGCGTACGCATCGGAATAAAGCCCATTAGTGGCCGCCGTGAATATGCGTGCGGCGGTCACTAAGAGGGTTAAATTTTTTGTGAAAATCGTAAATTCAATTTTCACAAAAAAACATTGCGGACACAGCGGTGTCAGCCGGGCAGTCCAGAGAGAGGTGCAGGGCGGCGCGGTCCGGAGAGATGCAGCACCGGCGGCCTCCAGCCTCTTCACAGAGCCATGGCTGACCGGCGTCCTGCTCCCCCCCTGGCCACACATGCAGGTCCCCTGTCTGTGGAGGAGGCTGCAGGGACAGTAGAATAAGGAGATAGCGTTGCTGCGGGTCCTGGAGCTGTACAGCGGGATCAGGGGATGCACCATCCTGCTGTACAGCACCAGGACCTGCAGCGATGCTATCTCCTTATTCTAGAGTCCCTGCGGAACATGTGTGCAAGGGTAAGAGGAGGAGGAGAGCTATGTGCACTCCTGCCTTAGTAACCGCGAGTCTCAGTCACCCCCAGCTGCCCCACTCACCCCTTAGTCACTCCCAGCTGCCCCTGTCTCCCTTAGTCACCCCCAGTCTGCCTCAGTAATCCCCAGATGTCCAATTCACCACTCAGTCACTCCAGCCACCCCATTCACCTCTCAGTTTCCTTCAGCTGCCCCAGTCCCCTTCAGTCACCCACAGTCACCCCCAGCGGCCCCAGTCCCCCTCAGTCCCCCCCAGTCTGCCCCAATCCCACTCAGCTGCATCAGTCCCCCTCATTCGCCCCCAGTATGCCCATGTCCCACTCAGCTGCCCGAGTAACCCCAATTGCCCCTATATCAGGCCTCAGTCTCCCCCTGTGGCCACAGTCCCCCCATTTACCCCCCAGCCTCCCTCAGCTGCCCCAGTCCCCCTCAGTCATCCCCAGTCTGCCCCAGTCACCTTTCATCTATTCCTGTATTACTACACCCCTTATCCACTATACCTCCACTTCTTCACCCTACCTAGATGGATGCACAAATAAGATCTCCTATACTATATGGGGTCACAGAGTGGCACATATTTGGGAAAACTACTTATATGGGGCACAGAGGAAGCTTGTCTACTACATAGGGGCACATGGGGAGCACTGGTACACTGGGAAGCAATAGAGTTTTTATCTCAAACGTCATTAAAATAGTATCTGACGCTGCAGGAAGAAAAATGTTCTGTTTATTTAGCAAAAAGTTTGAGATTTTATTTTTTGGCCATATCGCCCAGCCCTACTTGCTATAGACCAAAAACTGAAAACATTCCTTTAAAAAAAGACACATAAGGTCAATGTCATAGCCTGCAAATAGTCTGCATTCAATTGAAAATCTTTGGTGGAAGTTGAAGAAAATGGTCCATGACAAGACTCCAACCTGCAATGCTGGTCTGGCAACAGCAATCAGAGAGAGTTGGAGCCAGACTAATGAAGAGTACAGTTTGTCACTCATTATGTTCATGCCTCAGAGACTGCAAGCTGTTATAAAAGACAGAGGTAGGGCAACAAAATACTAGGGATGTGTTGGAGCGTTCTTTTGTTTTTTTTCATGATTCCATAATTTTTTCCTCAGTTTTGAGTGATTCCATAATTTTTTCCCTCAGCTTGGTCTAAAAAAATTAAACGTTACTGACTACCCCAATTTTATTTCATGATTTCTGTTACAGTTTCTTATCATTAACCCCTTCGTGTCAGCAATCCGTATATATACATTCCTACTGCACATACCCAGTGTAGTAGGAATGTATATATACGTTCCTGTACTGACGGGGGCTTTCTGATGAGAGCGAGATCGCTGCAGAGATAGCGATCCCTGCAGAGATAGCGATCCCGCTCACATCTGTGTCCAGCGCCGCAGGTAATGAGAGTCAGCTGCAATCCTGCAGCCGACTCTCATTAACTCCTTAAACGCCGCGATCTACAGCGATCGCGGCGTTTAAGGTGCTCAGTGACAGGTCAAGCATCTGTCACTGAGTGATCGGGACCCCCGCAGCCGTGCCGACAGGCGGGGGTAAGCTCCTTACCGCCGTCCTTTCGGATCGGCGATCTATGTGTAGAGTCTGCTCTCAGGAAGGCTCCATACATAGATCGCCGATAACACTGATCTATGCTATGGCATACCATAAACCAGTATATGCAATCTAATGATTGCATATTTTACAGTTAATAACAAGTGTTAAAAAAAAAATAAAAAAAGTAATAAAAAAAGTTTTGAAAAGTATTAAAAAAAACATTATAAACTCCCTCCCAATAAAAGTTTAAAAGACCCCCTTGCCCATTATAAAAATAAAAATATAAATAAATAAACCAACATATTACATATCGTAGAGTGTGGAATTGTCCGATCTATTAAAATATAACATTATTGTTCCCGCGCGGTGAACGGCATAAACGTAAAAAAGAAAAAACGCACCAGGATTGCTGATTTTATCAAATTATACATCACAAAAAAATGAATAAAGAGCAATCAAAATTTTTCTGTTACAACAATATGATAATAAATTCATGCCGCAAAAAATGACACCCCAACCAGCCCTGAAGGTGGAAAAATAAAAGCGCTATGGCTCTTAGAAGGCGAGGAGGAACATTGCGTTAATTTGACCCGGACTTTTGTGCATTAAAGGGCTCTGTCTTGAAGGGGTTAAACAATTGAATAAACATCCTCTGAGGCCAGAGATTTCATAATTTTTGCCAGGGGTTGTAGTAATCAACTTTTTCCCAACCATCCTTATTTAATAGGACCAGTGCTTTATTACTGATATATCTCCCCAACCACCCTCATCTAATAGGGCCAGTGTTTTATTACCAATATATGGAGGAAAGCTCCTTAGATTGATAGAACATAAAATATGGAATTCCGATTCCGTCGCGTATGGGATGGCAGCAGTGTGAGTGAGCTCCCAAACCCTCCGCTCATAATACTTCTACCCGCTTTGACTCCTGACATTACCGGCCCTGCCGGACCACATCTCTGACTTCTCTAAGTGGCGAGGAGTCGGAGGCACCACTTCATTAACCCCTTACCTCTTAAGGACATATGACGTACCCGTACGTTATATGTCCTCATTAGCACTTCAACATGGGGCCGCGTGGCGGCGCTTTGAAGCGCTGCGGTCCCGGGTGCCGCGTGTAGCCCGGGACCGCCGCTATTAGCGGGCACGGTCTGATCGCCGTGCCCGCTAATTAGCTAATCGGAGGCAGCTGTCAAAGTTGACAGCTGCCCCCGATTACCGAAGGCATCCTTTCCCTGGTGTCTAGTGGGGGAGATCGCTAATCCGGGACGTTGTCCCGGAAGAGTGATCTCCGTTACTGATGCCGGCCGGGGACTCGTACAAGATGGCGCTGTCCCCGGCTCGGCACTCGTTTACTTCCGGCTGCAGCAGCCGGAAGTAAACGAGTGCCTATCTCATTGATCTCTGCAGCATATCTATGCTGCAGAGATCTCAATGAGAGATCAAAGTATATATACTAGAAGTCCCCATGAGGGCTTCTAATATAAATGTAAAAAAAAAAAAAGTGTTGTTTATAGTAAAAAGCCCCCACCCCAAAAAAAGTCTGAATAACCCCCCTTTTCCCAGGTTTTAAATAAACGTAAACAAATAAATAAATAAACATGTTTGGTATTGCCGCGTGCGTAATCGCCCGAACTATTAATTAATCACATTCCTGATCTCGCACAGTAAACGGCGTCAGCGTAAAAAAATCCCAAAGTGCAAAATTGCGCATTTTTGATCGCATCAAATCCAGAAAAAATGTAATAAAAAGCGATCAAAAAGTCGTATATGCGCGATCAAGGTACCGATAGAAAGAAAACATCATGGCGCAAAAAATTACACCTGACACAGCCCCATAGACCAAAGGATAAAAGCGTTATAAGCATGGGAATGGAGCGATTTTAAGGAACGTATATTTGTTAACAACGGTTTGAATTTTTTATAGGCAATTAGATACAATATAAGTTATACATGTTATATATCGTTTAATCGTAACGACTTGAGGAACATGCATAACAAGTCAGTTTTACCCCAGGGCAAATGGCGTAAAAACACAGTTCCCCCAAATAAAAGAAATGCGTTGTTTTTTTTTCAATTTTACCACACTTTGAATTTTTTTATGGTTTCGTAGTGTACTTAATGCAAAAATTCGGTCTGCCATTGCAAAGTACAATTAGTGACGCAAAAAATAAGGGCTCATGTGGGTTTCTAGGTGGAAAAATGCAAGTGCTATGGCCTTTTAAACACAAGAAGGAAAAAAACGAAAACGCAAAAACGAAAATGGGCCCCGTCCTTAAGGGGTTAAAGCGTAACTGTGATTTCAGGGTCATTTTTCTGAAAACATTAAATATCAACAGTACAAGTGATTTTAAGAAACTCTGTAATAGGTTTTATGTACTAAAAGAGTTTCCTTCTGTACTGAAAAAGCTATCTCCCAGCCTCCCCCCTCACATCAGATGAAGCAGGATTTCTGTGTCCATTATGTGGCTATGGAGAGGGGAGGGGCTGAGAGGAGTGACTGAGCACGGAGCAGTCCTGCACAGCACAACACCCTACAATATTCTCTCAGTAAGTTCATAGATAAGCACTGACCTTTCTGACACCAGAATTTAGCGTTTTAGGTGCCCAGAGAGTCTACAAACAGCTGACCTTTATGTCACCTCTTCCTGCTCCCTCATCTCCCTCAGCCCCTCCCCCCTTCATAAGCTTAGGGTACTATTGCACCAAGCAATTTTCCGACGACTAACGATTAACGATCTAAACGACCGCCAAGGCTAACCGCTAAACGACCCGAAATCGTTCGCCCAAGAACACGAAACGATGATCGTTATTTATGATCGTTCTTGCGGTCGTTTAGTCGTCGCTATTGCGTAC
Source organism: Dendropsophus ebraccatus (assembly GCF_027789765.1). Lineage (NCBI taxonomy): Eukaryota > Metazoa > Chordata > Amphibia > Anura > Hylidae > Dendropsophus > Dendropsophus ebraccatus. The sequence goes on along the minus strand of NC_091456.1, from coordinate 118,279,851 downwards.
GTTTCAGCTGTGAATTCTTATTCCTTTGAACGATGTGCGAACGATCAAACGATAAAAATAGGTCCGGATCCTATTAAACGATCAACGATTTCTCGTTGGTCGTTTAATCGTTGCCTGCTATTACACTAAATGATTATTGTTCAAATTCGAACGAATTAACGATTTTTCGAACAATAATTGTTCCGTGTAATACCACCCTTACAATGGAGAGAGCAGAACCCGTCTTCACGGCTTCTCTGTAATGAAGACCCTGGCTTCTCTGTAATGAAGACGTGTTTGCCTGATAATGCACAGATAAGAAGTCAGGGGGGAGGCTGGGAGAATGCTTCTTGAGTACAGAAGGAGGCTGTTTTGGCTGATGAAACCTATTACAGAGTTTCTTAACCCCTTAGGGACCAAGCCTGTTTGGGCCTTAATGACCAGGCTCATTTTTCAAAATCTGACCTGTCTCACTTTATGCGCTTATAGCTCAGTGATGCTTTAACGTATGCTAGCAATTCTGAGATTGTTTTTTCGTAACATATGGTACTTTATGTTAGTGGCAAAATTTGGTCACTGTCTTGTGTGTTTATTGTGAAAAACATCAAAATATAATGACTTAGTTAGTAAGTCACATTATCAATATGTCCTCTTTATTCTGGCTTCATTTCGTAAACATATTTCACTTTTTTAGGGTGTTACAGGGCTTAGAAATGTATTAGCAAATTATCAAATTTTCATGAAATTTCCAAAACTGATTTTTTTAGGGACCAGTTCTTTTTTTAAGTTGATTTAGGAGGCTTGTATACTGGAAACCCCCATAAGTGACCCCATTTTGGAAACTAGACACCTTAAAGAATTAATCTAGGGGTATAATGAGCATTTTAACCCTACAGGGGCTGGAGGAAAGTATTCACAATTAGGCCGGAAAAAAATGGAAAATAGAAATTTTCCAATGATATATTTGTTAAGATTAAAGTATCTCATTTTCATAATAAACATGAGAGAAAATGCACCCCAAATTTTGTAACGCAGGTTCTCCTGAGTAGAACGGTACCCAATATTTGGGCGTAAACCACTGTATGGGCACACAGCAGGCCTCAGAAGGAAGGGAGCACCTGGTAGCATTTCCAGTTCAGATTTTGCTGAAGAAATTTCTGAGCGCCAGGTGCGTTTGCAGAGCCCCTGTAGTGTCAGCAGAATAGAACCCCCCTAAAAGTCACCCCATTTTGGAAAGTACACCCATCAAAGAATACATCTTGGGGTGTGGTGACCATTTTGACCCCACAGGTATTAGAGGAAAGTATTCAAAAGAAGACAGTAAAAATGAAAAAAAAAAATAGAATTTTTCCAATAACATGTTTGTTTAGTTTGAAATTTCTCAATTTCACGAGAAACAGGGGAGAAAACTCACCCCAATATATGTAACGCAGGTACTCCTGAGTAGAACGGTACCCCATATGTGGGCATAAACCACTGTGTGGGCACACAGCGGGCCACAGAAGGAAGGGAGCGCCAAGCATTTTCAGTGCATGATTTTCCTGAAGAAGTTTCTGAGCGCCAGGTGCGTTTGCAGTGCCCCTGTAATGTCTACAGAATAGACCCCCCCCCCCCCCAAAAAAAAAATCACCCCATTTTGGAAAGTACACCCCTCAAGGAATTCATCTTGGGGTGTGGTGAGCATTTTGACCCCACAGGTATTGGAGGAAAGTATTCAAAACTAGACCGTAAAAATGAAAAAAAAATTGAATTTTTTCAATAACATGTTTGTTTAGTTTGAAATTTCTCAATTTCACTAGGAACAAGGGAGAAAAAGCACCCCAAAATTTCTATTGGAGGTTCTCCTGAGTACAATGGTACCCCATATGTGGGCATAAACCACTGTATGGGCACACGGAAGGGCTCAGAAGAGAAAGAGTGTCATTTTAGTTACAGGCAATATGTGGGTGTTTACTGGTTATCTGGGGTGGTAATAGACAATCTCGGGGTGTTTACTGGCTATCTGAGGTGGCAGCAGGCAATCTGGTGGGGTTATGGGCAACCTGGGGTGGTTACAAGCAGTCTGTGCCAATCTGGGGTGGTTACGGTCAATCTGGGGTGGTTACGGTCAATCTGTGGTGGTCACAGGCAATCTGGGGTGGTTACGGGCAATCTGGGGTGTTTACTGGCTGTATGGGGTGGATATGGGCAATCTTGGGGTGTTTACTGGCTATCTAGGGGTGGTTACTGGCTATCTGGGGTGGTGATGGGCAATCTGATGGTGTTCACTGACTATCTGGGGTGGTGATGGGCAATCTGGTGGTGTTCACTGACGATCTGGGGTTGCATCGGGCAATCTGGGGTGGTGACGGAAAATCTGGGGTGGTGACGGGCAATCTGGGGTGGTTGCGAGCAATCTGGGGTGGTTGCGAGCAATCTGGGGTGGCCACAGGCAACTTGGGGTAGTTACAGGCAGTCTGTGGCAATCTGGGATGGTTACGGGCTGTCTGGAATGGTTATGGGCTATGGGGGGGGGGGGATACGGGCAATCTGGGGAGATTACGGGCAATCTGGGGTGGTTACGGGCAATCTGGGGTGGTTATGGGCTGTCTGGGATGGTTATGGGCTGTCTGGGATGGTTATGGGCTGTCTGGGATGGTTATGGGCTGTCTGGGATGGTTATGGGCTGTCTGGGATGGTTATGGGCTATCTGGGATGGATACGGGCAATCTGGGGTGGATACGGACAATCTGGGGAGGTTACGGGCAATCTAGGGTGGTTACGGGCAATCTGGGGTGGTTACAGGCAATCTGGGGTGGTTACGGGCAATCTGGGGTGGTTACGGGTAATCTGGGGTGGTTACGGGTAATCTGGGGTGGTGATGGGTAATCTGGGGTAATTACAGGTAATCTGGGGTGGTTACAAGTAATCCAGGGTGGTTACGGGTAATCCAGGGCACTTGACTTTGGTGACAGGCGTAAAAAAGTGCCGGCACCATTTTGAACAAGCGATCAGTGGTATATAGTATATACCACTGATCACTTGTACTAGGACCACACCGGGTGGTCACCGATCATTGCCCCATGCTCTCCGTCACCTCCGGTGGTGGAGAGAATGAAGCTTTGATCATTTTTAGGAATCCATCACTGTGAACAGAGTCTGTTCACAGTGATGACGGTCAGTGGCCAGGCCACTAGGGTTAATTCTGGGGATGGGGGGGGGACATGTTTTCATCTCCTCTCACTGTGGATTCACGGTGAGAAGAGATGAAAGCGTTCAGCTGCGCTGGCAATGCCCGTTACCGGTAGCCGCCGTTATACTGGTAATAACGGTGATCACCGGTGAGGGGACTTGCCGGGACTGACCCCACACTCTTCCCCAACCCCTCAGCTACCTCCGATAGCTGAGAGGAGGAGGCTGCGGGCATTACCGGCGCCGCTGCACTATTCTGCACCATCGCCATAAAGAGCTGATGGCAGCAGAATAGAGCCCATTAGTGATCGCCGTAAAAATCCGTATCGGCGGTCACTAATAACATAATACATGTATTCTCTGGGTCTGTTACGGCGATACTACATTTGTATAGTTTTTTTTAACTATTACCGCTTTGGCGCAATAGAAACTATCAAGAAAAAGTATCAATAGAAAAACCCACAAAAACTGTCCCTGCATTGCAAGATCCATAGCGTTCTCATCTTTTGCGCGACAGAGCTGGTTTTGGGCTTATTTTTTGCGGGAAGATCTGTAGTTTCTATTGATACCAAGTTTTATATGTATATGACTTTTTGATCTCTTTTATGACGTATTTTCTAAAGTGGATTGATAAAATACAGCTATTCTAGTACGTTTTTTTTTTTTTTACAGCCTGTGTCGTGCGATATAATTATTGATATAGTTTTATAGATTGGGTTGTTACGGACGTAACGATACCAAATATGTATAGGATTTGTGTTTTTGATCACTTTTATGTAATGTTTTATAGTGTATGGGGAATGTAATGCATCTTTATTATTGGGGGGGGCTGTGTTGTGTTTGGTGCACACTTTTTTCACTTTTTTTTACTTTTACACTAGTGTACATTACTGTACACTAGTGTAAAATACTTAGATTATTAATACAATACATTGCAGTACCTGATCTACTGCAATGTATTGTATCATGCCTCATGCTGACAGGCAATAGCCGCGGCCACCCCTGTCAGCATCAGGCATCTCCATGGTGACCCCGGGGACCTTCATTAGGACCCCGGAATCACCATGGAGACATCGGGACCCCGGACGGCGCCGCGGGACATCGCGATCACGTAAGTGGACCTGCGGTGCCGTCCGGGATCCACCGGGACCCGTTAAATGCCGCTGTCATGGTTTGACAGCGGCATTTAACGGGTTAAACTGCCCGGAGCGGAAAATCCTCCGCTCCGGGCTGTTACAGGAGGGTGTCAGCGGTCACACTGACCGCTGATCAACAGCCCTGCAGCCGCCGCCAGGTGGTAATTTATTCCGATGCGCCCGCCGTTAAAAGGCGTACGCATCGGAATAAAGCCCATTAGTGGCCGCCATGAAAAGGCAGCATGGCGGTCACTAAGGGGTTAAAATCGCTTATACTACTGACTTTTGCAATAAAAGAAAACATGACAGTTATGCTTTAAAGTGACACTGTCACCCCCTTAGTGCATTCTGACATCTCTACACAGGTGTAAAGGGTAAATTTAGTGTTTTTCATATCTTATTTCATATCATACGTCATGGTGCTTGTTCAAGTAAAAAGTGTCCTTTTATCAACTGCAGATTGTATTAAGTGGGCGTGGCCTTGCGGCACTAGCACCACATAACCCCGCCCACAACGGCACGGTTGGCCCCGCCCCCTTGACGCCCATTGGTTGTCCAACGTAAAGGGGGTGGAGTCTAGACCTTTCGGCCAGCCTGTTCCAATGGCCGGCGAGGGGGCGGGGCCAATTGTGCCGTTGTGGGCGGGGTTATGTGGCGCTAGTCCCGCGAGGCCACGCCCACTTAATACAATCTGCAGATGATAAAAGGACACTTTTTACTTGAACAAGCACCATGACATATGATATGAAATAAGGTATGAAAAACACTAAATTTACCCTTTACACCTGTGTAGAGATGTCAAAATGAACAAAGGGGGTGACAGTGTCACTTTAAGGACAGAGCCTGAAATGGCCTTAAGGACAGAGACTAATTTTATGAATATGACCAGTGTCACTTTATTCATTAATAACTTCGGGATGCTTTTACCTATCCAGCCGATTCTGAGATTGTTTTCTCGTGACATATGGTACTTTACATTTCTAAGAAAATGGAGTCGATACTCATAACGAATCTTTATGAAAAACACCAAAATGACGTGAAAAATTGTGAAAAAATGCATTTTTCCAACTTTGAAACCTTTCTGCTTATACAGAAAATGGTTATGCCACATAAATTATATATTAAATAGCATTAGCAACATGTCTACTTTATGTTGGCGGCATTTATTAAACTATCTTTAATTTTTTTTAGACAATAGAAAGCGTAAAACATTAGCAGCAAATTTCCAAATATTCAGTAAAATTTTAAAATCAGATATTTTTAGAGACCTGTTCAGGTTTAAAGTGTATTTGAGGGGACTGTATGTTAAAAAGCCCCACAAAGCACCCCATTTCAGAAACTGCACCCCCCAAACTTTGCAAAAGCACATCCAGAAAGTTTTTTAACCCTTTAGGGGAGTCACAGAAATAAAACCTGAGGGGGACATTTATTAAGTCCGGCGTTTTTTCCGTCGTACTTATAAGTGTCCCCGCATCTCCGCCTCTACATGAATCCCGTGCGCGTCGGTGCGCACAGCCGAAAACCTACGCCACCTGAAAGGTGGAGTAGGTTTTCGGCGTATCTTTGCGCGGAAAAAATGATAAATCGCGCAGACTCTGAGTCCGCGCCCCCCAGAACTTTTTCACTTTCATGTCACAAATGTGCCCATCATCAAGGGGTCCATATCCTCACTGCACCCCTTGTTAGATTCCCTGAGGGGTGTAGTTTCCAGAATGGGTTCACTTGTGGGGGGGGGTTGCCAGTGTTTTGGCAGCACGAGGGCTCTGTAAATGCGACATGGCGTTCATCATCCATTCTGGCCAAATCCAGACTACAAAATCCAAATGGCCTTCCGTTGAGAGGCTTGCCCTGCACCCACATGGCGCTTTATGTCCACATGTGAGGTATTTACGGACTCGGGGGAAATTGCTCTACACATTTTGTGTGTTTTTTATCTTTAAACCCCTTGTGAAAATGAAAAATTTAAGGCTAAACCAACATTATAGTTTAAAAATGTTAACATTTCATTTCCACGCCACATTGTTCCACATTTGTGCCCGTCACCAGTGGGGTCCATATGCTCACTACACCCCTTGTTACATTCCCTGAGGGGTGTAGTTTCCAAAATGGGGGGTTTTAACTGTCTTGGCAACACAGAGGCCTTTCAAATGCAACAAGGCCCTCGAAATCCATTCCAGCCAAATCCAGCCTCCAAAAGCCAAATGGCGCTCCTTCCCTTTGGAGGCTTACCCTGCACGCGTATGGCACTTTATGTCCACATGTGGGGTATTTCTGTACTCTCTACACATTGTGTGTTTTTTTTTATCTTTTAACCCCTTGTGAAAATGAAAAAAATCAAGACAGGATCAATGATTTAGTGTAAAAATTAAACATTTTTTACACTAAATGTTGGCCTAGCCTTGATTTTTTTCCATTTCTACAAGGGGTTAAAAAAGAAAATGAATGCAAAATGTGTAGGGTAATTTCCCCCGAGTACAAAAAAACCCCACATGTGGACATAATGTGCCATATGGGCACAGGGCAAGCCACCAAATGGACAGAGCGCCATTTAGAGGCTGGAATGGAGGATGGAGGCCATGTCGCAATTACAAATTACAAGGGGTGAACACACAGCGATCAGGGAAACATCGGGCGCGTAAAAGCCCACCCTGCGGAGGCGTACACTTACGCCCGATGTCGTTAAGGGGTTAAACTATGTTTCATTTTTTTAAGACAAAAGAAAGCTTAAAACATTAGCAGCAATTTTCCAAATTTTCTGTAAAATTTCAAAATTAGATTTTTTTAGGGACTTTTAGGTTCAGGTTTAGGCTATGTTCACACTACGTATATGTCCGGGCGCATATTTTTCGCGGCCAGACATATACGTTTAAAACTCCGGCCGGAATTTACGCAAGTTGCGGCCGGCTACGTAGCGATCTGACAGCAGTCTTTTACTAGGAAAGCTTCGCCTAGCCCCGGACACCCCACAGAACCTTTTGGATCGGCACAAAAAGCTGCAAAAATGAAGAAATCACCATTACGTACGGGACTGCATGTTACGCTACGGGCGTAAGTTACAGCATTTCCGTCCCAAAACAATGGTCTGGTTCATTTTTTACGGCGTTGTGTACGATCCGGGTGTAAGTTCGTACGTAGTGTGAACTGTGCCGCCGTAGATCCTTTCCATTGTACCAAACTACGTAAATCTCCGGCCGCTTATTTACGGAGTGCGCTACGGCCGGAAACTTACGTAGTCTGAACGTAGCCTCAAAGTGTATTTGAGGGGACTGTATGTTAGAAAGCCACACAAAGCACCCCATTTCAGAAACTGCACCCCCCAAACACTGCAAAAGCACATCCAGAAAGTTTTTTAACCCTTTAGGGAAGTCACAGAAATAAAAGCTAAGTGTGTAAGAAATTTAAAAAATGTTAATTTTCTGTGCAGAGATTTTATTGTAATCCAATATTTTTAATAATTATAAACCTATTACCAGAGAAATGCACCCCAATATTGATTTCCCCATTTCTGCAGTTTATAGAAATACCCCATATGTGGCCCTATTGCGCTATTTGACGCAACCACAAGCCTAAGATATAAAAGAGTGCCTAGTGAACTTTAACGCCTCCGTTATATTTGGTCATTTTTCACTGTACCACTTCAGGTTGGCAGAGGCTCTGGGGTGCCAAAACCTAAAAAAAAAACCTAAAGGGACACCACTTAGAAAACTACACCCCTCAAGGAATGTAACAAGGGGTGCGGTGAGCATTTGGACCCCACAGGTGTTTCACAGATTTTCAGAACAATGTGGTGTAAAAAAGGAAAAATTCAATTTTTTCCCCCAAAAAAGGTTGTTCTAGCCTTCATTTTTCATTTTTACAAGGGGATAAAAGAAAAAAAAAAACACCAAACGTGTAGTGCAGTTTCTCCAGAGTACGGAAATACCCCACATGTAGACATAAAGTGCCAAGCGGGCACAGGACGAGCGTCCAATTGACCTTTGGAAGCTGAATTTCACTGGAATGGATTTCAAGGGCCATGTCGCATTTACAGAGCCCTCGTGCTGCCAAAACACAGGAAACCCCCCACAAGTGACCCCATTCTGGAAACTACACCCCTCAAGGAATCTAACAAGGGGTGCAGTGAGCATATGGACCCCACTGGTGACGGGCACATATGTGGAACACTGTGATGTAAAAGTGAAATCTTTCATTTTTTCACTTTCATGGCACATGCTTGACAAAGGCCGGATTGGCCGAAACGTTGCACTTCTGTACCCTGATGTGTGAATAAACACACTTTATTTTGCATCGGATGCTGTGGGATCCCTTTTTTTCTACAAATGTGCCCGTCATCAAGGGGTCCATATCCTCATTGCACCCCTTGTAAGATTCCTTGAGGGGTGTAGTTTCCAGAATGGGGTCACTGTTGGCGTTCATCATCTATTCTGGCCAAATCCAGCCTCCAAAATCCTCGGGGGAAATTGCTTTACACATTTTGTGTTTTTTTCTCTTTTAACCCCTTGTGAAAATGAAAAAATGTCCACACTACGTAAAACTACGGCCGTAGTTCTCGCCACTGAACTACGGCCGTACTGCGGTATGTAACATAGCCTTATGTTCAATGGGATCCCGGCCGGAGGGTAAACACATCATATACGCTCTGGCCGGCATCCCATGCGGCGCCAGATAAAACTGACATGTCAGTTTTCTGCGGCCGGAATTCAGTGAATTCCGCCCGCAGAAAGACCTGTCAGTTCGCACATTGAAGCAAGCGGCTCCGGCCGGGTGTTCACGTAGTGTGAACATAGCCTTAAAGTGTAAAAAATTGAATATTTCATTTTCACGCCACATTGTTAAACATTTGTGCCAGTCACCAGTGGGGTCCGAATGCTCACTGCACCCCTTGCTACATTCCCTGAGGGGTGTAGTTTCCATAATGGGGTCACTTGTGGGGGGTTTCAACTGTCTTGGCAACAGGGAGGCCTTTCAAATGCAACAAGGCCCTCGAAATCCATTCCAGCCAAATCCAGCCTCCAAAAACCACATGGCGCTCCTTCCCTTTGGAGGCTTACCCTGCATCCGCATGGCGCTTTATGTCCACATGTGGGGTATTTTCCTACTCTGGGGTCACAATGGGGGGTCACTTGTGGGGGATTTCTACTGTCCTAGCAGTACAGAGGCTTTGTAATTGCATCATGGCAAGTCTCTAATGGGAATGGCAGCCATACCTATTTAGCTGGGGAAAGGGACAATTTTAATTTATTTGGGGGTATTAGGCCAATTATTACTTTATAAGGTTGAAAATGACAGGTGTCCATCAAATTCAACCTGTGTTGATCCAGAGGAAGGCAAAAAACCCTCATAAGGCAATCAGAATAGTCCCTGGATCAACATGACCCCTGAAATGGGAAAGAGGGAAAGAATTTAGAAATTGTAGAACTCCAATGACATGTGGTACGCCTTGAAGTGATCCTGTATGCAGAGGCCGGGGTAATCAGGACAGGCGTCACACTGGTAAATCGTCAACTCCCCAAAAAGACAAAAGCATATGCACAAAAAGGTAGCACATCATAACAATACTTTATTAAGACAATAACAAAATTACAAAAAAAAAATACCATCAACTATGCAGGGGTAAAGCAATGAGGGAGACAAATCCCAAACACTACCCAACATTTAAAAACACTTAAAATGTCAACAAGAGACCTGCCGGCGTACCAGCAAGGTCTAACAACCACTCTGACCACGGACCATATGAGTTCTAACAAAGCTGTCTGAGCAGTATCCCTATGACATGTAACATCAAAAGAAATAATAAATATGAACAAAGGGTAGAAAAATAAAACGATCACCATGTACAGTCCAAAAAAATAAGGAGCGGGTCAGATAGATGGTCAATCGTGTCCATCCTGATCCTCCTTTTACGCCACACTCTGCACTTCTTTTGGGGTCTCCTGTTTTCCAGTGTGCGGGACGTCACCTGGAAAATGTTGCCCTGGTGCGATATGGGTTCTTCATATCCAGAATCGCTGGGTCCGCTCCATGGCTGGTAAACATTAGGGCTTTATTACTGCTTCTGATATTTTCGGATTGTGCCACAAGCTACAGTAGCTCGGGCAGCGAGGGACCGGAAGAGGGGATGCTGGTATAAGAGTTATCCCCGTACAGGTGGTAACCTTTATCCAGCAGTGGGAAGATCAGTTTCCAAACAATCTTCCCACTAACTCGGAGGATGGGGGGGGGACATATGGGGGCTTGATTTGGGTGTCCCTTTCTTCATTCACTCTAAGGGTACGTGCACACTGCGGAATGGCGAAGGATAACCCTTTGTGCATTCCACAGCTGGCACTCGCCAGCGGACTGAAGCAGGCGTGCGTCTCCGCTTGTGTCACACTTCATCCTATGCATGGGCGGATTCTCTGTTCATTCGTGTTCATTCTTTAGACAGACGACTAAAATGGAGTCTATGACACAGGTGGAGGCGCGCGTGCCCGCATCAGTCCGCTGGCGTGTGCCAGCTGCGGAATGCACAAAGGGGTATCCTTCTCCATTCCGCAGTGTGCACGTACCCTAAATTTGTAAGTGTACCCTGAGGTACTCTCAGAGAGTTTGTAGAATTTCACCCCATACCGTCATCTCTTATTGGGACGGTATGGGGTGTGGGGGGCAGCGTACGCTACGCTGCACCAAGACACGTCACTGGATGATGAAGATGAATGGAGGAAAAAAGGATCACCCCATTCATCCTCAGTGGCTGTTTTGGTGTCAGAGGCAATAATAGCGTATGCGTCCGCCACCGAAAACACCCTGGGGGCCATTGGTATATAGGGATTGGTACATGGGGTATGTAAATATGTAATGTAGTGTAGTGTAAAACTTTATTTCATGTAGTGTAGTGTAATGTAGTGTTTTTTTACGTTTTGTTTTTTTTACAGTAAGAAAAAAACATACCTACGCCAAGAAATGAGTTGCTGATAAATGCCGCACTTATGTGCGGCACTTATCAGCAGACAGTGGAGGTAGGATATAGGGGGGGGGGAAATGCCCCTACGCCAAAAAGTATAAGTTGCTGATCAGCGGCGCACTTACGCGCGATGCTGATCAGCACTCAGCGGCGTTAGGGCGCATAAAAAGAAAAAAAAAAATAAAAAAAAAAACAAAAACTCTTTTTAACCCAAAGCAACTGATCAGTGAATAATATACAGTGATCAGCCGCTAGAGGGCAGTAGAGTGAAGCTGCCAAAGATTGCCGAAGCCCGAAGAGGCGAACATTTCAAAAGTTAGACGACGAAGACCCGACGGAACCTGGAAGTCAGCCGACGGAAGAAGAGGACGCCGCGGTCCGCCATTCTTCGCTCCGGACGCCGGGATCAGGTGAGTATAGTGCACCTACACTACACAAACGTGTTCTGCATCCCTCGGCTACCTAGCTGAGGGGTGCAGAACACAGGGGTAACTTTTTTTAACACTTTGTTCACCGTGATGGGGCGGCCTGTACTGTCTTTCTTGGGGACACTAATGGCGATTGGTGCCCAACCTGCGGGTGCGTACATTTACGCCCAATGTCGTTAAGGGGTTAAACAAAGTGACAATTTTGAAAAACTGTGAGCTCTTAAACCAAGGTACTGTTAAACCAATGTACCACTGTAGTTGCCTTGAACTGCATGGGGCTATTAATTATTATCCAGCATTTGCACTACACATTTACTCTATTGGTACTGCGGGTATACCCTTCTAGTGTTGCCTATTTGGTCATTGACCATCAGCTACGGTGTAGTCCTCTTGCTGCCCAATAGACTCACTGACTCACCGACCCCCCCCCCCCTAGCTACGACCCTGCTTACAGGTCTATAGCTTTCAGGATCACTTTTTGACCCCTTCTTATTTATCTTGTTGGTAGTACATTGGCTATACGCCAATCATCCCTGTCATTATAGAGTCTTCAAATATTAGGAATAAGGGTCTGTCTAGCACAGTACTTAATTCCTGAAAAACTCTGGGATGGATTCAATTTGGGTGGCTTATGGATTTCTAAGGAGAAGTCCGGCGAAAAGTTTTATTAAAGTATTGTATTGCCCCCCCAAAAGTTGCACTTAGTACTGAAGAGTACTGCATCAAGGCTTCACTTCCTGGATAAAATGGTGATTACACAACCAGACTACCAGAGCTGTGCGGGCTGTGGCTGCTGGAGAGGATGATGGCAGGGGGACACTGAGGGACACAGAGCATCCCTCTGCCATCATCCTCTCCAGCAGCCACAGCCCGCACAGCTCTGGGAGTCGGGTCATGACATCACCATTTTATCCAGGAAGTGAAGCTTTGATGCAGTAGTAAGTGCAGGGAAAAAAGGACTTTATAAGCATTTCCAATAATAAGTGTATATTGGTAATTTGTATAAGTTTTGGGAGGCAATACAATACTTTAATAAAAAATCTCACCAGACTTCTCCTTTAATGTCTCTAATATGTCACCAATTTTTTAGGTTAACATATTCTATAGGTGTTATCAACATGAAATTCTCACCAGACATCAGTGACAATCCATGCAATCCATACGGGCAAATAAATCAAACCATAGAGATCGATAAACAAAGTTTTGTGTAATAAGAAATGACACAGGTTAGAAAATATTCAACAAAAAAAGAAAGAGTGGCAAAAAGTCACGGAAATTCATGACACCAGTTATTATTATCAGATAATATCAACTGGCTCAACTGATGGCCTGTAAAAAGGCGTCTCAAGCTGTCTCAAGGCCTTCACAACCTTGTTGTTGCAAAACATACGGATGGCATTGGTTACAAAAGAATTTACAGTGAGCATCATTTCAGCATTAACGACCAGGTGCTCATCGCAAGATTTCAGAAAAAGCAGTAAAAAGAATTACCAGAAGAGTTGTCCTAGAGCCAATGACCACCTGAGGAGAGCTAAAGAAAGACCTGAAATCAGCAATTGTTAAAAAAAAAACCCTGTAAGTACTGCACTCAACCTTCGTGGCTTGTACGCAGGCTCACCGTGCAAGACTCCACTGCTGAACAAAAGTCACGTACAAGTGTGTTAGAAGAGACTGAAATACAGGGGGAATATAGTCTAGTCAGATGAGAACAAATCGGATGCCATAATACACACCATGTTTGGAGGCCAAAACGCACAGCATATCAGCCCAAAAACAACATACCAACAATAAAGTCTAGAGATGGGAACATCATGGTGTGGGGCTACAGCAAACAGCACTGGCAAACTATATCATTGACGGGAGGATGAATGGACAAATGTAACAATACATTCTTGACAAAAATCTGCTACCATCTACCAGGATTATGAAGATCCTGGTAGATCCCAAACACACAGCCAAGGAAACTCTCGATTAGTTTCACAGAAAGATAATGAAGCTTCTAGAATGACTTATCCAATTATTATTATTATTATTTATTTATAAAGCGCCCTTAATTCCAGAGCGCTATACAATAGATAGGCAACAGGCAGGAAGAATACAAGATCAGAAAACATTACATGAAGGCAAAAGACAGACTGGTACATGGGGGAAGAGGACCCTACCCGCGAGGGCTTACAATCTATAGGGTATAGGGAGAGAAACAGGAGGTAAAGTGCAGCCATTTAAGTGTGATGCAGAGTTATTGTATGTTGTAGCCTAGTTTGAAGAGGTGGGTTTTCAGGTTACTTTTGAAGGACTTGATGGTGGATGAGAGACGGATGTGTCGGGGTATCGAGTTCCAGAGTATGGGGGAGGCTCAGTCTTGGAGGCGGTTGTGCGAGGTACGAACAAGGGGGGAGCGCAGACGGAGGTCACTGGAGGATCGAAGGTTGCGTGAGGGACGGTAGCGGGATATCAGGTCAGAGATGTACGGAAGGGACAGGTTGTGGATGGCCTTGTATGTCATGGTCAACAATTTAAAGTGAATACGTTGGGCAATGGGGAGCCAGTGGAGGGATTGGCAGAGGGGAGAGGCTGAGGCAAAGCGAGGGGAAAGGTGGATTAGTCGGGCAGCAGTGTTAAGGATAGACTGGAGGGGATCAAGGAAGTTAGCTGGAAGGCCAGAGAGGAGGATGTTACAGTAGTCCAAGCGGGAGATAATGAGAGCATGTACCAGCAGTTTGGTGGAGTCAGGGGTGAGGAAAGAGCGGATTCTGGAAATCACCTGACCCCAATCCAATATTAAATTTATGGAAAGAATTATAGCTCCGAGTTCATAGAAGGAGCCCACAGAAACTTCAGGGTTTGAAGAATGTTTGTGTGAAAGAATGGGCCAAAATCACAACTGAGCAATGCATGCCACTTGTTTCTCCATACAGGAGGCTTCTTGAAGCAGCCATTACTAACAAAGACTTTTCTACAAAGTATTAAATACATGTCATATTTCTACACTAGTTCTTTTACAGCACATAGTCATATTATGAACACTTACTTTATCTCCTGAAGGACTATATTTTTTTCTTTATTTAGGGACATATTCTGGATTTGTTGTACTGTTTGGTTAACATAGTTTTTTTTCTGCCTGTAGGCAGAAAGTGTTCATGTTTCTACTGTATATAAAAAAAAATAAGATAATATGTGGCAATAGGTGATAACAGATTCATGTTACCTGACTGTGTATTACTGCTTACTTATCACTTGCTAATGTATGTACAGAATTTTTTGATCTATTGTCAATAATAAAAAAAACTTAGCCTAAATACATTTCAGTAAGCGAGAGCAATACTTCCCCCTCCCCCCCCCCCCCCGAGTCATTTCCCAATATCACACATCATTTAGATGGATGGATTGTTATGGACATCTGGTTGTTTAAACCCCTCAAGACCGAGCCCATTGATGCCTAAATGTCTGGGCCAAATTAATGCAATGTTCCTCCACGCCTTCTAAGAGCCATAGCGCTTTTATTTTTCCACCTATAGGGCTGGTTGGGGTGTATTTTTTTGCGCATCTGTGATCTGTGTATAGAACCTGCCTGAGAGCAGATAGCCAATCCGACAGGAGGGAGGTAAGTGACTCACCCCCGCCCGTCGGTACAAGCGATCAGGACCCACCCAACAGCTTGTCCCGATCAGTCAGTGACCGGAGCTTGTCCTGTCACTAACTACCTTAAACGCCACAATGGCTATAGATCGCAGCGTTTAAGGGGTTAATGACAGGCAGCTGCGGGAGTGCAGCTGCCTGTCATTATCCTCGGCTCCCGGGACACTAATGTGTGCAGGAACGCTCTCACTGCAGCGGTCAAACCCCTCTGCACGGGGTATTGCAGCAAGAATGTATATGAACGTATTGCTGATGTGAAGGGGTTAATATTTATTTCACCTGCTGTATGTATTTAAATTTTTAGACAATGAACACATAATTCAGGGTTGGCTTTTCAGGTGCAAACAGATGCAGCTTTATTCAAGTAACATAAAATCACTGTGCATATTTCACTTTCCAACACGTTTAAGGGGGCTATGATTGAGGGCGCATTACATGTATGTCACGTTAGAGCCCTGAATGAAGGTATGTGCAGTTCCTGTTCCATTTAGTCTCTATCTGCTTTCCAAACAGTGCTGAATAAAGTGCTCAGCAACATATAGAAGGCCCGCAGGAATTGGAAATGGTTTTATTGTAGGACTTCACACTCCTGATGGGTGCTTCTCATACCTTACATATTTTTTTTTTCATTGTATGTTTTTTTTTCATTGCTCTTTATCCATGTTGTGTTTAAGATTTATGCATTTTAAATGTTTTTAAACCTGTCATAGCCTTGTGAGGAGGCTTGTATTTTTTCCTGTCTTTGGAAAATCTAAATAAGCAAACACCCAGGTAGAAAAATAGGAAAAGTAAAACATTATAGGTACAAACCTTCACAACACATTTTATTGCCGTCATCCGTGCAGTTCTTTCTATCCTCCATTTTATCATTTGATAGTACATCAGTCCCAAATACTTCATTTAGTAATTTCTGATCCTGCACCTTCTGCCTGCGGGGCTGGCTACGTTTTTTGTATGTCCTGGGAAACAGATAAAAATTATGACTTTTCATTAGAGAGGAGCAAACTTTTCAAGCTTTGTTTCAAAGATTGGTTTAGTTTAAATAGAACCTTAAACAAACCACATGGGGGCTGCGTTCACACTACGTATATTTCAGTCAGTATATTTCAGTCAGTATTGCAACCAAAACCAGGAGTGGATTAAAAACACAGAAAGGATCTGTTCACATAATGGTGAAATTGAGTGGATGGCCGCCATATAACAGTAAATAACTGCCATTATTTCAATACAACAGCCGTTGTTCTAAAATAACAGCAAATATTTGCCATTAAATGGCGGCCATCCACTCAATTTCAACATTGTGTGAACAGATCCTTTCTGTGTTTTTAATCCACTCCTGGTTTTGGTAGCAATACTGACTGAAATATACTGACTGAAATATACATATACTGACTGAAATATACCTAGTGTGAACACAGCCTAA
Organism: Dendropsophus ebraccatus; assembly: GCF_027789765.1. Taxonomy (NCBI): domain Eukaryota; kingdom Metazoa; phylum Chordata; class Amphibia; order Anura; family Hylidae; genus Dendropsophus; species Dendropsophus ebraccatus. The sequence continues at coordinate 118,263,132 of NC_091456.1, read as the reverse complement.
AGGTGAACTCCAGGTAGCGGTAAAAAAAAAATGAAACTTCTGCAGAAGCATATAGCATTACTTACCTATTTATCCCAGTTTTATAACTACCAAAAATCCATTTGTTTTGGGGGGTTTTATTCTGTATTGTGTTTCTGTACTTCCTGGTTGAGCACTTCCCAGAATGCAGTACTGGTTCCAGAATGCAATGCTTTCCCTCATCACAGTCCTCCACCCTGCCCATTCCCCACCCAAATCTGTTGTAGAACATCTAGGCTGTGTTCACACATTGCAGTTTCACTGTTACTAAATTATTTGCAGTACTTTATTACTTCATTGTGGTCCCCCCCACACAGCACACTGTTACTACCTGTAACGCCACACAGCACACAGTTACTACCTGTAACGCCACACAGCACACTGTATTCTCTACCTGTAACACCACACAGCGCGCTGTATTCTCTACCTGTAACACCACACAGCATGCTGTATTCTCTACCTGTAACCAGGGCCGGTTTTAGACTAAATGTGGCCCTGGGCAAAGTTGAAGGTGGGGCCCCAAATGCTGAAATATTGTAGCAACAATTTAAAGTCCCCATACATTTTACACTTTTGTTGCTGGTACCTGCTGCTCGTGGTGGGTTCGGCCATCAGTGTAAGGTGTATGGGGCTCTCTGGACAGTCCTCTGACAGGTGATATCAGTGGACATAGGGGGTTAGGCTTGATGGAAAATCAACATCCAACCTCTTTGTTCTCAGAAAGACAAGCCACCATCAGATCTGTCTGACTATGGCTTACCCCTCCTATAGAGGACACAGGAACACTCAGCTGTGCCGAACATTCCTGTGTAGGGGGAGGATGGGGCCGGATGGGACAAGGATTGTTCAGCCAGCAGCCACTGAAAGTGTACGGCCAATTTAAGGGCCGTATTACACGGCCTGATATTCCGAAGTGAGCGCCAATCTGGTAAAATGAAGCTCGCTTACAGAGCCTACTACATGGCTCAATTATCGTGCAGCAAAGGCTGTATATATATATATATATATATATATATATATATATATATATATATATATATCTCATTAGTGATGTCTGTGCAGCCCTTGCTGTAAATAATAAATAATAAAGATATATACTACCTGATCATCAGCCAATGATTTTTGAACTTGCCAAAAGACAATGATTAGTGGATGACTGTTGTCTTTTGACTGTTGTCTATACACAGAGCGATATTGGCTGGATTAGGACAATTTTCGCTCGGTGTATTAGGGCCCTTAGTCACAGTCAGTCAGTTCAGAAGGTTACATGCCGGGACTGCCGCTACAGGCCAGGACCGACGCACATGTCAGGACCCCCGCTACAGGCCAGGACTGCTGTTAGTGTTGCAAACACAAAAACCTCCATACCGTTATTGATGAAAACATACTATTTATAGGCCAATATTATCGCCATAGAGAGACCACCGCATAATGACACCATATACAGAACAATATTAGCTCCACACCATGACCGCCACATATTGACTCTATATATACACCATATACAGACCAATATTACTGCCATAGACTGACCACCATATAATGACTCTATATACACTATATACAGAGCAATATTACCGCCATAGATTGATCACTGCATAATGATACCATATACAGACTAAAATTACTGCCTTAGACCGATGACCGTATAATGACTTTATATACACTATATACAGACCAATATTATGCGGTGGTCACTCTATGGCGGTAATATTGGTCTGTATAGAGTGTGTATGTAGGGTCATTATGTGGTGGTCACTCTATGGCGGTAATATTGGTCTGTATATAGAGTCATTATGTGGCGGTCACTCTATGGCGGTAATATTGGTCTGTATATAGTGTATGTAGGGTCATTATGTAGTGGTCAGTCTATGGCGGTAATATTGGTCTGTATATATTGTATATCTAGAGTTATTATATGGTGGTCACTCTATGGTGGTAATGACTATGTATACACTATACACTGACCAATATTACCGCCATAAACTGACCACCGCATAATGACCCTACATGCACACTATATACTGACCAATATTACCGCCATAGACTGACCAACGCATAATGACACTACATACACTATATACAGACCAATATTATTGCCAAAGATAATGATACTATATACACTATATAAAGACCATTATTACCTCCATAGAGTGACCACCACATAATGACTGTATACAAACCAATATTACCGCCATAGAGTGACCACCACATAATGACTATATATATACATACTAACCAACATTACCGCCATAAAGTAACCACCACATAATGACTATTTACAACATACAGACCAATATTACCGCCATAGAGTGACCACCACATAATGACTATATATATATATATATATATATATATATATATATATATATATATATATATATATATATACATACTACATACAGACCAATATTACCGCCATAGAGTAACCACCACATAATGACTATATATATATACACACAACATACAGACCAATATTACCGCCATAGAGTGACCACCACATAATGACTATATACAGAATATATTATATATATATATATATATATATATATATATATATATATATATACTACATACAGACCAATATTACCGCCATAGAGTGACCACCACATAATGACTATATATACACTATATACAGACCAATATTACCTCCATAGAGTGACTGCCACATAATGACTCTATATACACTATATACAGACCAATATTACCACCATACAGTGACCACCACCTAAGGACTGAATACCACCTTATTTTTTTCTCAATAAAATACACGGTATTACCTTAGTGACATCATCATACACTATACATAGGAGCTGCAGCCAATCGCCGCCCTCAGTTACACTATACAAATGGAGCTGCAGCCAATCACCGATCACCTGCAGCAATTACATAGGACTGATGAGGCCAGAGAATGGCTGCAGCTCCTATGTACAGTACATTCACTGCTACACTTCTGCTGGACAGTGGAGTCAGCAGTGCTAATACACACACACACACACTATATATATATACACACACACACATGCTAACACATCCATAAAACACATTATACAGATCTAAACCATCCAGTCCACACACTATACACATGACATGTAACACACACTACATTTATGCATTATACACCTACATTCATACACACACACTACATGTACAGTATACTTACTCCCTTCTAGCAGCTTGCTGGGTGCAGTGGTCCTTGTCAGCAGGCAGGGATCCTCTCACTGCAGCCCTCTCCTCATCGTCCCGACTGCTGGTACCAGGGGCGTAACTAGAAATGGCTGGGCCCCATAGCAAACTTTTGATTGGGGCCCCCCCGCCCCACCCCCTCTCGATCGACCACTATGCCATCAACACACTCAGCTCTACACAGGTTCTGTACACCATATAAATTACAGTACAGTTACATCAGGTGACTTACAGGAGACGTCTTCTCTGATCGGAGTTCTTCCCTTTTCATTTTCTTTTCCATCTGCCCTGGGCCGTTATGAGAACTTCTCCGGGCCACGAATCCACAGAATCTGCCAGACAGACATATTAGGCTCCACACACTGTCACCATCCTCATCTCTACCAACTGCACATCTGTATTGGCCCCTTTACACCCACATTTAGTGGGTAGCCCTGACTCTATGTGATCCCATTTTAGTATATGGCCCTCCTCTCTGTCGCCCCTCCTTATAGATAGCTTCCTTATGTTGCCCCCCCCCCCCCGCTGTCCCCCTTATAGATGCCCCCCCATGTTGTCCCCTTATAGATGGTCCCCTATGTTGCCCCCCCTATAGATGGCCCCCTCTTCCCCAATATTGTCCCCTTATAGATGGCCCCCTTTCCCCCTTTATTGTCCCCTTATAGATGTTCCCCTCTCCCCCAATGTTGTACGTTTATATCCCCCTCTCCCCCTATGTTGTCCCCCTCTCCCCCTATGTTCTCCCCTTATAGATGGCCTGCTCTCCCCCTATGGTGTCCCCCCCTTATAGATGGCCCTCTCTCCCCCCCCCCCCTTATAGATGCCCCCCTCCCCCCTTCCTTATAGATGTCCCCCTCCCCCCCTTCCTTATAGATGGTCCCCCTCTCCCCCCTCCCTTATAGATGCCCCCCTCTCCCCCCTTCCTTATAGATGCCCCCCTCTCGACCCCCCTTCCTTATAGATGCCCCCCTCTCCCCCCCCTTCCTTATAGATGTCCCCCTCCCCCCCTTCCTTATAGATGCCCCCTTCTCTTCTAGATGCCCCCTTCTCTTCTCCCCCCATTCCTTATAGATGCCCCGTTCTCTTCTCCCCCCCTTCCTTATAGATGCCCCCCTTCTCTTCTCCCCCCCCTTCCTTATAGATGCCCCCTTCTCTTCCCCCTATTCCTTATAGATGCCCCCTTCTCTCCCCCCCCCCTTCCTTATAGATGCCCCCTTCTCTTCCCCCCTTCCTTATAGATGCCCCCTTCTCCCCCCCCTTCCTTATAGATGCCCCCTTCTCCCCCCCTTCCTTATAGATGCCCCCTTCTCATCCCCTCCCCTTCCTTATAGATGCCCCCTTCTCTTCTCCCCCCCCCCTTCCTTATAGATGCCCCCTTCTCCCCCCCCCCTTCCTTATAGATGCCCCCTTCCTTATAGATGCCCCCTTCTCTTCTCCCCCCTTCCTTATAGATGCCCCCTTCCCTTCTCCCCCCCTTCCTTATAGATGCCCCCTTCCCCCCCCCCTTCCTTATAGATGCCCCCTTCCTTATAGATGCCCCCTTCTATATAGATGCCCCCTTCTCCCCCCCCTCCTTATAGATGCCCCCTTCCTTATAGATGCCCCCTTCTCCCCCCCCCCCCCCCCCCCCGAGGAAAGCAAGTTTAAAAAAAAGAAAAAAACTCACCTAACAACGCGCTCCCCCGTCGAGCCTTTTCCCTGTCACCCCCTGTCTGATGCGCGGCTGCCATCTGATGCTGCGTCCTAGCCCCGGCAGCGCGCGTATCATAGAGTTCTGTGTGGGCCTGTGGCCGCGACTTCCGGCACACGTCTCTGTGCCGGAAGTCGCGGCCGCAGCACAAGCCCACACAGAACTCTATGATACGCGCGCTGCCGGGGCTAGGACGCGGCATCAGACGGCAGCCGCGCATCAGACAGGGGGTGACAGGAGCGCTGTGGACCGGTCCCGTGCTCCTCCTGGCCCAGTGACTCCTTTTCCCTATGGTTGGGGAAAGGAGTCTCCGGGTCGGGAGGAGCACGGGACCGGCCCCCGGCTACAGCACCCGGGAGGCATGCTCAGCCGCCGGGTGCTGCAAGATATGCAAGCTCCAGGGGCCCGCGTCACGGGCCCCCTGATGCGGCGGGGCCCCGTAGCAGCCGCTACGGCTGCTACGGCGGTAGTTCCGCCAGTGGCTGGTACATTACAGAAGTCTCACCAGCAGGACGGAGACAGGTCACATGGTACAGGAGGCAGGTCACATGATGCAGTAAGAGGGGGAGGGGGAGCTACACTTCGGGAGCAGAGCGTCCTGCAGCTGTATTCTCTAACACCACACAGCACACTATATTCTCTACCTGTAACATTGATATTGGAATAAAGAACTTTTTGAATCTAATTTTTTTTTTTCATTTCCACGCACATATTATGATTAAGCATCTTTTATCTTTGACGTTAAGCCCCACAATAAGAAATTTATCCAATACTATCTTACGTGGGATATACTGTTTATGCCTTGTTTTTTCTCCAGGTGGGATTGGCAGTGCCGGCTCTAATCCTCTGTGCGGTTTAGCATCATTTACTTGTGTTACTGCATCATTTTTGTGAATACGCTGCAGGGTACTGCAATGAAACTCCAACATGTGTGAACATAGACCTAATTTCACTCCTGACTTTTGCACAATCTGTGAAATCAGTGCAGCAGCTGCTTCTGGCCAGTCAGAGATGGTGAATCATTCGGGATTGGGGGATCCAGCCAAGCCTCTTGTGACATTACGCCTTGCCCCCCTCTGCATCATCAGCCTGCACTCAGCAAACACACAATGTGTGAGACAGAGGAATGGAATCTGTGTCTCCTAAGGTAGGAGAGCAGAGGGAGCAGGAGACAATGTGAATTGGCACTGAGGCCATTTTTCTTTACTTCCTGGATTTCAAACAGCTACCAGTGTGGCAGAACCGTACAGATATGGTAATACATTATAGACACATCTATATAACTTTTAATGTACTTAAAAAAAAAAAAGTTTTCCTTATGTGGAGTTCCCCTTTAAAACGACTAGACCATTGCAGCTACAAGACTGGCACTATAGGGGCACGAAAACTACCTCAAAATTGAGTGTTTTGTTCCCTGCAAAAAAGCAAGTTTTATAGCGTGCAGCCAATCAGGGTTCAGTGCTCTGCGTCTCCTGCTGTAAGTTGTCAGGGTTTGGGGGGCTCAGTGTCGGTGTCAGAGCTACATTAGGGCAATGTGAGGGGTCCCTGCGGCATTACTTCATTCATAGCCACCAGACACCCCGCAGCGGAGCTATGAATGAAGTAATGCCGCCCACCCCATCCCTTCCCCTCCCGGGACTCAGGGTCAGTATCGCTGACACCCGGGGGGGAAGTCCTGTAAAGTAATGCTGATCGGCTGCTGCTGATCCCCCCCGGCCCCCTCCCTGTGTCCCTCTGATCTCCTGCATCAAGCAGCCGGCGGTACACAGCTGACAGGCGCTGTGTGACTGAGGCAGGAGAGATCTCTTCCTTGCTCCGTACACAGCGACTGTCAATCACCCCGATAAAACTAAGCTGACAGGCGCTGTGCATGGAGCAAGGAAGAGATCTCTCCTGCCTCAGTCACACAGCGCCTGTCAGCTGTGTACCGCCGGCTGCTTGATGCAGGAGATCAGAGGTGCAGAGACCGGGCCAGTGCGGCAGCGCGCTCTGGGGGTGAGAGATCTGACAGGGACACAGGGAGGGGGGCCGGGGGGATCAGCAGCAGCCGATCAGCATTACTTTACAGGACTTCCCCCCGGGTGACAGCGATACTGACCCTGAGTCACGGGAGGGGAAGGGATGCCGCAGGGACCCCTCACATTGCCCTAATGTAGTTCTGACACCGACACTGAGCCCCCCCCAAACCCTGATAACTTACAGCAGGGGACGCAGAGCACTGAACCCTGATTGGCTGCACGCTACCAAGCCAGTCAGGGTTCAGTGCTCTGCTGCTAATAAGAAAGACAGCAGACGCCGGCCGGGTAGTGACATCACCGAACCGGAAGGACAGAGGAACCCAGAGTGGCAGGCTGGAGGCTCACGTGACCGGACCGGAGATCTCCTTGGGGGGCCAATAACGGACAGGTAAGTATATTAGGAAAGGGTTAACCTTGGTTAACCCTTTACATTGCTAAATTATTGATTTTCCCTGGAATACCCCTTTAAGTGATATGTCACATTTTGGAGCATTTGTGATTACTCCAGGCTTTTCTCCTTCTGTCTGCTTCTTTTGTTATTTTGTGACTAAAAAATGTTGTTTAGATGTGCGGCTCCTGCGTGCATATGCTTTTTTCCTGTCTTTGATATGTGTATTTTATATGCATAGCTGCACTCTGTTATATAGTGTGGTGGCCAGCCATTTGATTATTTAGAGCCCTGAATGAAGGCATGTGCAGTCACTGTTCCATTCAGTATTTATGTTCTTTCCAAACATCGCTGAATGCAGTGCTTGGCAACATACAGAAGGCCTATAGGAAATGCTTTTATTGTTACAGTCTTATGAGAATCGGTCCAAGAGGTCAGACCCCCATGATCTACAAATTGCAAGGATAAGTGAATGAAATGAGAAAACCATTTAACCCCTAGACGATATTGGACATACCGGTACACCATAGGTGACTGTCCTCAGACAACCCTGGGCGTACCAGTACTTCCTGTGCTCCGGAGCGCACTTCATAGGAGGTGGGGGCCGGCTGCAGTGAGCAGCCGGGCCCTCACCATTAATGACACGTTGCAGCGATCCCGCTGCAGTGTGTCATTAACCCCTTTAGTGTCATTAACCCCATTTAAGTGTAAGTGACAGGGGCAGTCCCCCTGCGGGGGTCCTGATCGCTGTATCGGGCTCAATGAGCAGAATGCCTATGAACCTGATCAATGTTATGCCTATGGCATAGCATTGTACAGTGTATGCAATCTAATCCCAGGGGGAGTTAAAATGTGTAAAAAAAAAAAAAAAGTAAAAATGTTTTTATAAATACCCCAAAGCCCCACCCCCAATAAAAGTTTAAATCACCCCCTTTTCCCATTATATAAATAAAACATATAAAAATAAATAAACAAATCAATATATTATATACCGTAGCGTGCGTAATTGTCCGCGCTATTAAAATATAACAAGCAACACGAAGAAGACCGCACTTCCAAAGTGAAGACACTTTTTTAATCACATTAGTGCAACGGAGAAAGGCTCAGAGTGTAGCCTTTCTCTAGCAGTCTGCTTAAGAAAGGCTACACTCTGAGCTGAAATGTTGCAGTGGTGTGATTAAAAAAGTGTCTTCACTTTGGAAGTGCAGTCTCCTTCGTGTTACTTGGATTTGGATACGAACCTGGGTCCAGTTTGGTGAGACGTGCACCTATACTCATTTTTCTTGTGCTGCTAAAACCTTTTTTGGATTTAAAATATAACAAGCGTCATTGCGAACGGCGGAAACGAAAAGATGGGAAAAAACGGCAGGATTACTGATTTTTTGTTATATTATATGTATAAAAAAATTATTGTGGAAGCATTAGCAGAAGCACCACTCTCTTTGACCCAGTAGGGCTTAGAAGAGCCAGTTGATGAATGCCACCGACTGATGGCTACAAGTTTGGCTACTTGCTTGTGTAGAGCCTAAACTCTTGTGTTAACCTATCCAAAACTTCAAGCTGTCTGGTCAAAACATGATCACTGGATCTTACAGGTAGCTGCATCCTGTTGCCAGGGCTGCCTCCGCCTCTCACACCTTCACTACTAGTTCTGCTGATGCCACTGGCCTTACCTTGAGAAGGGCCAGACTTTGTACATTTGGACAAATAGAATTTTTTCGACAGGAAAATTAACCAGTCGCTTCACAGGGTTAAATTGAACTAGAATAGTTTGATGACTGCCCTATAATAACATTTTTTTATCTTGACAGTTAATTTACAGGGTTAAATTGAACCAAAAGAGTTGGATAAATAACGTACAATCACATTTTTTCCTAAAAGACATGTTATTTTTTATAAAGCACTGAATACGTCACGTGGCAGGTGATTCACAGGGTTAAATTAAACCTGCAGTGCAGTGGTGGATGGCTAACATATAATCATGTTTTTATCCTGACAGACATGGTTTTTAGAAAGCACTGAAGCAGTCACCTAACAGGTGATTCAAAGAGATAAATTGAACCTGCAGTGGTGGATGACCGAAGCATAATCACGTTTTTTTTGGGTTTTGGTTTTAAAGGGGAACTCCAAGTAGAGGTTAAAAAAAATGAAACTTTTGTAGAAGCATATAGCATTACTTATCTGTCTATCCCAGTTTTGAAACTACCAAAAATCCATTTGTTTGCGGGGTTTTTGCTCTGTATGGTGTTTCTGTCCTTCCTGGTTTAGCATTTGCCAGAATACAATGCTTTCCCTCAGCTGACCATCATAGTCCCCCACGCACACAATCAGTAAAATTAGTGCAGCAGCTGATTCTGGTCGCAAAGAGATGGTGAATGACTCAGGGGATTGGGTTATCCAGCCAAGCCTCCTGTGACATCACGCCCTGCCACCTGTCTGCATCATGAGCAAACACACACAATGAGAGACAGAGGCATGGAAAATTTGTCTCCTAAGGGGGGATAGCAGAAGGAGCAGGAGACAATGTGAACTGGCACAGGGGCCATTTTTTTTTCACTTCCTGGATTTCTATCAGCTTCCAGTGTGGCAGAACCGTACAGGTATGGTACATTGTATCGACACATCTATATAACTTTTAATGTACAGTGGTGCCTTGGATTACGAGCATAATTCCTTCCGGGACCGTGCTTGTAATCCAAATCCACTCCCATAAAAATTCTTTGAAATGGAGAAAATTGGTTCCATACCCCAAAAATAATGATTTATTATTCTGAATAACATGTAAAACAGATGAAACAAACATTCAGAAACAGCAGAATATGTGGTATTTTAAGTTACTGTCCAGTAATTGAGAGGATGGGAAACACAAGGGCTGACAGAGACTGCAGGGAGCATGAAGGAATGAGCAGGACATATGTGGGCACATACATGCAGCACTCTCTGGCCGGGGAGAGAGGGGTTACAGCTATGAAGAGATTAGTTCCATAGTCCTGTCCCCTGATGCAAGCCCCAGCCTGAAGTGGAGCTGCTATGATTTGGAAGGTGAAGGAGACTTCCTGGGTCAGAGTAAAGTGCTGTAGACCCTGCTATACAGACCATGCCCCTTCCAACTCCCGCTCCCACCCAGTACAGGGAGCTCTTACACCAAAGCAATGCTCTTAAACCAAGTCACAATTTTGAAAAACTGTGAGCTCTTTATCCAAAATGCTCTTAAACCAAGTTACTACTGTACTTTTAATAGTAAACACGTTTTTCTTATCCGGAGTTCCCCTTTAAGAAAGCACCAAGGGTTAAAGGGGTATTCCCCACAAGAGCTAAAAAAATGTAATGCTCCCAAACCTAGCTGGCCTAACTCCCCAAGTCCCCCTGAGTATTTTGAGCCGTCTACCATCTTTCTAGCTGCTGCTATCCTGAGTTACACGTTTTTCTAAAAGATGGTCTATAATCAAGATAGGAAACTACATTTTCCATCATGCAATGCTTCTGCCTGATGATGGTGAAGTAGCAGAGCTGAGATGGTGATGATGGTGAAATAGCATAGCTGAGATGGTGATGATGGTGAAGTAGCTGAGCTGGGATGGTGATGATGGTGAAGTAGCTGAGCTGGAATGGTGATAATGAAGTAGCAGAACTGAGTGAGTTTGCAGAGTGTGCCCAGGTGAGCGGTTGTGGTGCTGCAGGTGGCCACCGTGTCAGATAGGAGGGGGGGAGGTGTGAATGGAGGCGACGGGTGTCGGTTGATTGCTGCAATCAGATGCCACGGGAGGGCACCCGGTAAGATGCTGGGTCAGATGCAGGGGGCGGGGAGACAGTGTTGTTGCCATGATCAGACGTCAGATGCGGGACGGGGGTACGGGGGATGTTGTGCCACGGGAGGCAGCCGGACGGCCACCGGGTCAGATGTGGGGGGAGCGCAGCGGGAGCCAGCCGGCCGGAGGCCGCAGAAGGGCACCCGGTAAGATGCCGGGTCAGATGCGGGAGGGGGGGATTGGTGCCGCGATCAGACATGCCGCAATCTGATATCGAGCGGCCACCGGGAGATCGCCCTGCGGGGGGGCTGCACTCACACTAGCAGCCACCGGGTGAGCAGAGAGAGTAGGTAAGCTTCGGGTGGGGGGAAACAGGGTGCAGGGCGGGTGAGGGCGAGCACACACTGTGGAGGGGGGGGGGGGGGGAGGTTGGGGGCTTGCTGTCAGAGAGGGAGACGGTGATCAGCTGCTGTAGCTGTCACTGTCTCAGTGTCCTCCCTGACTTCAGTTGACTGGGTTAGAAGCACTAACCCAGCCCATTGAAGAGACTGAGGACACATGATGCCGTCTCGGAGGGTGAAGGCCAGGAGCAGGGAGCGTGTCGGGTTGGACTAAGATATGATGATTCTATGCATTCGGTAGGGGGTGAATACACCTGGATAACAGCAAAACTGTGCAGAACCTGTAATAACTTTATATTGGAAAGATGGAAAGCTATGGGCAGGCAACGTATTAATGAAAAAATAATTTTGGGGGGGAATACCCCTTTAACCCCTTCGCGCTGCAGCTAGTTTGGGCCTTAATGACCAGGCTAATTTTTCAAAATCTGACCTGTCTCACTTTATGCTCTTATAGCTCAGTGATGCTTTAACGTATGCTAGCGATTCTGAGATTGTTTTTTCGTGACATATGGCACTTTATGTTAGTGGCAAAATTTGGTCACTATTTTGTGTGTTTTTTGTGAAAAACATCAAAATATCATGAAAAATGTAAAAAATTTGCATTTTATGAACTTTGAAATTCTCTGCTTCTAAAAAAAGAAAGTCGTAGCACATAAATTAGTTACTAAGTCACATTACCAATATGTCTTCTTTATTCTGGCATAATTTGGTAAACATATTTTACTTTTTTAGGGTGTTATGGGGCTTAGAAATTTATCAGCAAATTATCACATTTTCGTGAAACTGATTTTTTTAGGGACCAGTTCTTTTTTTAAATGGATTTAGAAGTCTGGTATCCTGAAAACCCCCATAAGTGACCCCATTTTGGAAACTACACACCTTAAAGAATTAATCTAGGGGTATAATGAGCATTTTAACCCTACAGGGGCTGGAGGAAAGTATTCACAATTAGGCAGTAAAAAAATTGAAAATTTTAATTTTCCAATAATATATACGTTTAGATTAAAGTTTCTCATTTTCAAAAGGAATATGAGACAAAAAGCACCCCAAAATTTGTAATGCAGGTTCTCTTGAGTACAACGGTACCCCATATGTGGGCGTAAACCACTGTATGGGCACACAGCTGGGCTCAGAAGGAAGGGAGCGCCAATTAGCTTTTCCAATGCAAATTTTGCTGAAGAAGTTTCTGAGCGCCAGGTGCGTTTGCAGAGCCCCTGTAGTGTCAGCAGAGAGAAAACCCCCCATAAGTCACCCCATTTTGGAAAGTACACCCCTCAAAGAATTCATCTTGGTGTGTGGTGAGCATTTTGACCCCACAGGTATTACAGGAAAGTATTCAAAAGAAGACATTAAAAATGAAAAAGTCGAATTCTTCCAATAATATGTTCGTTTAGTTGGAAATTTCTCAATTTCACGAGGAACAAGAGGAAAAAAGTACCCCAAAATTTGTAAAGCAGGTTCTCCTGAGTACAATGGTACCCCATATGTGGGCATAAACCACTGCATGGGCACACAGGAGGGCTCAGAAGGGAAGGCGCCAATTAGCTTTTTCAATGCAGATTTTGCTGCAGAAGTTTCTGAGCGCCAGGTGTGTTTGCAGAGCCCCTGTAGTGTCCGCAGAGTAAAATCTCGCCATAAGTCACTCCATTTTGGAAAGTACACCCCTCAAAGTATTCATCTTGGTGTGTGGTGACCATTTTGACCCCACAGGTATTTGAGGAAAGTATTCAAAAGTAGACAGTAAAAATGAAAAACTCGATTTTTTCCAATAATATGTTCCTTTAGTTTGAAATTTCTCGATTTCTCGACGAACAGGAGAAAAATGTCACCCCAATATATGTAAAGCAGGTTCTCCTGAGTTGAACGGTACCCCATATGTGGGCATAAACCACTGCATGGGCACACAGCCGGGCTCAGAAGGTAAGGAGTGCCAATTAGCATTTTCAGTGCAGATTTTTCTGAAGAAGTTTCTGAGCGCCAGGTGCGTTTGCAGAGCCCCTGTAGTGTCAGCAGAATAGATTCCCCCCAAAAGTCACCCCATCTTGGAAAGTGCACCCCTCAAAGAATTCATCTTGGGGTGTGGTGACCATTTTTACCCCACTGGTATTAGAGGAAAGTATTCAAAATTGGCCAGTAAAAATGAAAAACTCGAATTTTTCCAATAATATGTTGGTTTAGTTTGAAATTTCTCAATTTGACGAGGAACAAGAGAGAAAATGTACCCCAAAATCTGTAACGCAGGTTCTCCTGAGTACAACGGTACCCCATATGTGGGCATAAACCACTCTATGGGCACACAGCAGGGCTCAGAAGGGAAGGAGCGCCAATTTACAGGAGCAAAACCGCAGCTAGTAATGGTTATTAGAATAGCGCAGTTACTAAAATAAAATAAAAAAAATGAGATTACAGGTAATGTGGGGTGGTTACGGCAACCAGGGGTGGTTATGGGCAACCTGAGGTGGTTACAGGTAATCTGGGGTGGTTACGGACAACATGTGGTTGTCACGGGCAACCTGCTGTGGTTACGGCAACCTGGGGTGGTTACAGGCAACGTGGAGTGGTTACGGGCAACGAGGGGTGGTTATGGGCAACGTGTGGTGGTCACGGGCAACCTGCTGTGGTTACGGCAACGTGGGGTGGTTACAGGCAACGTGGGCTGGTTACAGGCAACGTGGGCTGGTTACAGGCAACGTGGGCTGGTTACAGGCAACGTGGGCTGGTTACAGGCAACGTGGGCTGGTTACAGGCAATCTGCTGTGCTTACAGACAATCTGGGATGGTTACAGGAAACGTGGGGTGGTTACGGGCAACCTGCAGTGCTTACAGACAATCTGGGGTGGATACGGGCAACGTGGGGTGGTTACGGGCAACCTGCAGTGCTTACAGACAATCTGGGGTGGTTACGGGCAACGTGGGGTGGTTACGGGCAACCTGCAGTGCTTACAGACAATCTGGGGTGGTTACGGGAAACGTGGGGTGGTTACGGGCAACCTGCAGTGCTTACTGACAATCTGGGGTGGTTACGGGCAATGTGGGGTGGTTACGGATAAACTGAAGTTCTTATAGGCAATCTGGGGTGGATACCTGTAATCTGGCATGGGCACCGCAATCTGGAGGGGGTCATTGGCAATTTGGGGTGGTCAGAGGCGCCGTGGCGTGGTCAGAGGCGCCGTGTGGTGGTCAGAGGCGACGTGCGGTGGTCAGAGGCGACGTGCGGTGGTCAGAGGCGACGTGCGGTGGTCAGAGGCGACGTGCGGTGGTCAGAGGCGACGTGCGGTGGTCAGAGGCATCGTGGCGTGGTCAGAGGCATCGTGGCGTGGTCAGAGGCATCGTGGCGTGGTCAGAGGCAACGCGCGGTGGTTACGTGCAATCTGGGGGGGGTTACATGTAATCTGGCATGATTATGGGGAACCTGGGGGGTTATGTGCAACCTGGAAGGGTTACAGACAATCTGGGATTGTTACTGATAAACTGAAGTGCTTATAGGTAATCTGGGGTGGGTACATGTAATTTGGGGTGGTTACGGGCAATCGGGAGGGGGTCACTGGCAATTTGTGGTGGTTACGGGCAACGTGCGGTGGTTACGGGCAACGTGCGGTGGTTACGGGTAATCTGGGAGGGGTTAGGGGTAATTTGGGAGTAAACTGCAATTATTACTATAATAAAAAAAATGTGTGTTTTATTTTTTTGTATGTTTGTCACTTTTTGTACTTTACATATTCATTTTCACTGTATTACTATGATTACTGTGATATTTTCTATCTCAGTAATCATAGTTCAGTGACAGAGACCAAATTGGTCTCTGTCACTTTAAATTTTCAGAGTTGGCTGGTTGTGAAGCGCATGCGCACTTCATAACCAGCCAGGACGTCGAGGAGGAAGGAGCTCCGTGGATCCGGTGAGTATATGGGGAAGGGGGGGTGACTGGGGGACGGGGGTAACAGGGGGGGTGGGGGGCGACTTGGGGGGTGGGGGGACATCACTTTTTATCCCCTGTCACCAATCATTCATGGTGACAGGGGATAAAAAGTGCCGGGAGCACATGGTACAAGCGATCAGCGGTATATAGTATATACCGCTGATCGCTTGTACCGGGACCCCACAGGGGGGTCCCCGATGACTGCCCCATGCTCTCTGAAAGGCGGCGGCAGCACCGGTAATCCCCTTTACCGACGGCCGCCGCTATAACGTTAATAGCGGCGATCGTCGGTAAGGGGGGGGGGGGGGGCGGGACGGACCCCACACACTGCCCCAACCCCTCAGCTACCTCCGGTAGCCGGGGGGATGGGGTGGGAGCCGTCCCGGCCCCGCAGCCTTATTCTCTGCCATCGCCGTAAAAAGCTGATGGCAGCAGAATAAGGACCATTAGTGACCGCCGTAGAAAGCCGTTTCACCCAGAACAGCTGTGGACAAAGTTTAGCCGCAGGAGCAATTTCACAGCTACACAGATTACACAACTCAAACATTCTTCTCTACCAAATGAACCTTCTCTCTCCCTCCTGAGCTGAATGGCAGGCTGACGGCACTCTGCTGCATATATACTGAAGGAGGAAGTGTGATGTTGCAGGGGGGTGGCTTGCAACCAACTGTCTGGCTGCAAGGGATTAAGTATAATCCTTGCACCAGCGCTTTTGATGCAATAATGTACATTGTGCAGCTGCCATCTTTACGAACTCGTTAGAAACTTTTCAGAAAGTTCAGTACAAATCGGATTTTTGTTTGTAACAAAAGTTGCTTCGGGAAGTTTGGTTTGCTCATCACTTTTCATATGTGTTAATGTAAGCTTTTCTTCTTTTACCTATTTTCATATGTTATTTTCTGTTGCTAAAACATAAGAATATGAAGCATAGGTTTCTGTTCAATAGTACAAATAAAGGATATTTTTGTATGTTTAATTAATGAAGTTGATGCGGTTATTGTTGGTAAGATAGATACTGTTGGTGCAGCAGATACAGTTGACAATAATATTATGAAGCTTAGTAATCTTCGGGCAATGTGTACGAATGCTCACAGCTTAGGAAACAAGATCTGTAAGCTCACTGCCATTATTTCTGGGAATGATTAGGACCTAGTTGCTGTAAAGAGACTTTGTTCAAAGATCCTAATGATTGGGAAGTAGCTATATTGGATATATCTTGTACAGGAAAGACAGAGCAGAGAAAAGGGGAGGTGGGGTACCCATTTATGTTAGTCTTAAATCAACAGTCTACCAAAATACACATTAAGAACTGGAGACACTCTGGGTTTGCATGACGTCCAAAGAGGGATTTGTTATTAGGATAGGTGTTATCAGGGAAAAGTGAGAACTATGATAACATGTCGATGGATGAAATTACTAAGATGTCATTAAAGAGTGACATTGTAGTTATGCAGGACTTCACTATGCCAGATGTGGATTGGAATATCCCTTGTGAATGTAATAGAGACCTTTACAGGGGCATCTCTACAAAAGCTTGTTAGGTCTCAAACCAGAGGAGAGAACATTCTAGATTTAGTATTTACTAATGGGGATCGGGTATCTGAAGTTAGAGTGGAAGAAAATTTAGGTTCCAGTGACCACCAGTGTCTATGGTTTGACATACAAACTGGCTGCGTGCAATCCCATACTACAACAAAAGTATGTGATTTTAGGAAGACAGATTTTTAGAAAGTGGGAGAGTATTTAGATAATGAATTAAAAGGGAGGGGATAAAACACTGGGAGCAAGCACTCAGTGTGCAGTATTAAAAAATGCCATATTAAAAGCAAGTAGACCCCATGTATGAGAAATTAGCAAAAATGACTATTTGAATAGCTACTTCTGCCCAGTGTTTTCAAAAGAAGGCCTTAACAACAGAGGTGTAGCTAGGATTCATGGGGACTCATGAATCCTGCACGCACCCCCGCACCCCCTTTCCCCATATATGGCCAACTCCCGAACACACATTCATACACAGAGGCATTATTAACATATATACAGATATACCACTGACATACACACATTTACACTTGAATGTGATTACACTAGTCCAGATGTATACACCATCATCCCCCTGATAGCTGGTGTGTTACATGACTACAATCCCCTCATCCCCTGATAGCTGGTGTGTTACATGACTACAACCTCCATCATCTCCCTGATAGCTGAAGTTTGTGTTACAGGACTAAACTCCCATCATCAATGACAGCTAAAGTGTTATTGTCTATATTATAAAATTATCACCTTCCTGATCACGCACAGTAAACAGTGCAAGCACAGAAACCACCAAAATCAGTACCGCCTAAAAACATGGTACTAAATAAAAACTACAGATTATGGCGCAAAAAATGACCCCTGAAACCACAGCCAGACAGGCTAAAGGATTGTTAGGAAAATATTTAAAATATATATCATAAAGGGTTAATTTAAGGGTTGATTTAATATGTATTATTGATATATTTATGTACAGTTTGACAATAGTAGTGTGCCAGGGAGAAAGAGACAGTTAAGGAATGTGAAGGGGTCTTCTTGGCTAAATAAAGATTGAAGGTCTGCTTGGTTGACTCCTGAATAAGCAAGTTCTATCTCTGTATTGTACCATATGTTGTAAAAAAGTCATCTCCTTGCTGTCTCAGTTGTTATAAAAGCTTCGCACAGTGTGTCTTCCTTAGACTTCACTCTGGACGCTGTCTGTGTGTGGGCTCTCCCTGCAGGAATAAATCTTGCTATAACCTCGGTGTTTGGTCCTACTTGATAGAGAAGAATTTACCTTACAAGTTGGTCCTTCGAGCCGGAACCCAACATCTCCAGCTCCTGTCCATTCGTGGCCTGATACCGTGCACGGGGAAGTCTGGGACTTCTGAAGGAAAAGACCTCCAACTGAATTGTTGTAAACAGAGGCCAGCCCACGTGGTCGGGAGCGGAGTGACGGGTTCATATTTATAGTCCTTCAGAACGGGACCATTCACCTGGGTTAAGGTAAGACCATTTTGTGTTGAGTCACTAAGGTCACTAAGGTATGGGATACGACAGAGATAAGGATATAGGGCAAGGATAAAGTATAGCTTGAGTTTTATATTGCTTATGGTCTGGTCTATCGTCCACAGCCATTGTGAGAGGCTACAGGAAAGAATACTCCGTGCATGCCCGATAACCGAAAGGATTGTGATAGTAGAGAATTCTCAGGGAAGTGACTATAATGTGCTACGTAGAGTATAAGGAAACTGATCTGGATCATTTATATTGAACGTTCATTTGTTTTCTTTTGTGTGTCTTTGTCTTTTTATTTTGTCTGCGTTCTGTCTGTGAATAAATGTTGCAAAAGTAAGAGTTGGGACAGTCTCTTACACCCCCACTGTGGTCACCAAGGGTGAGCGGCCTTACTGTTCTGTGGACTTTGGTAAGCAGCCCTGTGCGTACAGGGTGCAGCGAGCACTAAAGTCCCGGGAGAATAATGGTTTGGTAAGCGGTTCTTGACCCACAGTCTTGAACGCAGCGAGCATTGTTATTCACGAACTAGATTTCTAGTTCATCCCACATGCCCAACAAATTTGTGTCACCATATATGAGGATCTCTGAATGGTCTGTGTGACTGGATGAGTGACTGATATAAGGAATTCATACATAAAATTCCTGACTGTATAAGGGATCCCGTTAGGAGTGATTTCTTATTATTGAATAAGAACTAAGAGGGAGGAACACGTCCCCAAGTAAAATCACAACTATTATATGTATTGTGTCTCGTCTCAAGAGTCTCTCATGAATAAGTCCAGTGTTGGTGATGTTTGTGATTATCCCGTTTGTTGGGTAGATATTCATTGTTTGGAGGGATTTTCTTTGATTATCTTCCTCCTGTTTTTGTTTGCTCTTCTGTTGTGTTTTAAGATCTATATAGATCAGAGACAAGGGTATTTTCCTTTCAAAGTATTTTAAGAATAATACCTTGTCAACTGAGTAATAATGGGCAATTAAGTATGTAAATCATTGGGATGTGGCTTCTTTTGTTGTGATGGGAGACAGGAAGTGATATATACTTAGTGTTAGAAATTGAAAGAAAGAAATGCATTGTTCATAACTTGTTGCTTTTCAACACCTGGGAAAGCTGTGTGGGAAGAGTTTGTGTCACAGCAGAGCACGTTCTCTTGGTGGGAAAACTAGTAAGTAAAAAGCTGGTCTGATGTTATATGATGACACTAGAATGGATTACATCTTTTAATATAATTTGGGAGATTTACAATGAGTATATATGAAAAGACACAATATATACTATGGTATGCATGTGTGATATAGATTGCAAATGTTTTGTTCTATTGTGAAGCTGTTTAAATCTTAGGCTGAGGGAATGTGTGTGATGTGATGGATCCATTTGAATTGATATGTAACAAAGTAAAATCCACGTGGTGATAGGTCTGAGCTTATTATGATTCTCTCAGACAATAAATTTGTTTTTACAATTGTAGTAAAGCTACTAATGTGGTACTCGGACAGGGGTGTTGTCTGTCGTGACACCAGCACTGTAGTAGTGTCCAGGTAGGATGCGGGTACCTGCTTTTAACAAGGCTTGTGAGGGTCCCTGGGGCTCTTGTCATGGTATTCCTGAGTGGTAACTGATCCACCCAGACTAGCAATACCACCATTCACAGTGAGATGAAAATAACCCAAGGGGTACGGTGCAGTGTGTGGGTGCTGGTGAGATAGAAGACAGAGTCCCAGATAAGATAAAAAAATAATAGCAGTTGAAATAATCTTGATCACTTGATACTAGGTACAGTAAGCAAAAAAAAAATAATAAAAAAAAAAAAAAAATATATATATATATATATACATATACATATACACACACAAAGGGGGACATGTATCAAGCAGTGTACCTTGTGCTCCTTAGTATTTTTTGGCGTAAGTGTGATGTGCACAGCCCTTCGTCAGATTTACTAAACAGTGTAGCTCGGTGTATGTGTGAATATGACAGCTTACTCCAGTTTTTTGCCTTCTTGACATTTGTGGGCGTGATTATCCGTAAGAATATTCTCAGCCGGGATTTATCATGTGAGAATTTTGAAATTTTTGCATTTTCGTTCGCATCTGTACTCCAGTCCCAGGGTAGCGGAACTTTTTTAACCAGGGTCAATTCATGAATACCTGCAGTAAAATGCACAGCGCCAGGGAAGCTATAGCAGGTGATTTATGAACCAACATGTGAATGTTCATAAATACCTTACTAGGCTGCAAACATATAAGCCAGTGCACAGTGCTAAAAATATTCGCAAAAAAAGGTGCAAATGATAAATGTCCCCCACAGTCTTTTTGTGCTGAAACTTGGTGGATAGTGGAATCTTTAGTAACAGGAGAAAGAGTAGCAGTGTAGAGAGAGGGCTTGGATTAGGGTGTTCCTTGGCTGAGCACTGCATAGCGTTTATGGTAGTTAGTTTGGAAGAAATCTGGAGCTTTGCTTTCATCTGCAGCTGCAGCTGTGCAATATATAGTAACATTAAGTGGTAAAACTAGAATTCTACCTCCATCACCACTTAAACTTTCGAAGAACTTTTGTGACAGGTGTCAGACAGAGAACCACAGTGGTGGGACACCACAACTAATGTGTCTAATGATAACTTTTTTATTTCACAGTTGCAGGATGACGTCGAGAAAGCCCCGGTATGTGATAATGTCACTAATTATCTACTTACATTTCAGGAACAAATTTGGCCAGAAAGAAGAAGATAATAGGCTATACTTAGTACTGCAATTTTGATTTGATAATCATTTTTATTTTGGCTATTTTTGCATTTTTTTGGGTCATTTATTCATTTTTTAAGGAGCTCCATGTTTTTATATTTTTGTATGAAATGTATGGTGTGCTGGGCCCATGTGTGATCTATGCTTGTATATGTCTGTATTATGGGTCTGTTCATGGTTTGTGTGTACTGTGTCACCATCAGACAGTTAGAGTGTATCCCCAGACAGCAACTAACTGGGAAACAAGAGGAATACAAATTCACCCAATTCAAGGGGGGTGGAGACTGATGTCATAGAAGGGAGGAGAGAGGTGGGACCCCAGAGGGAGAAGGACAGTCCTTTAGGTTAAATGTAACAGTTCTTGCTCCTCCCAACAAATATATTATGTCCTAACAGAAAAGGGAAAAGAAATAAAGCAAGATGAAATGAAGGAGCCTGCAGTTATCTCTATACACATAGTGGTGATATACACATAGTGGTGTTATACACATAGTGGATCTAAATGCTGATTAGAATTTGTGTCACATGATATTAGGGATGATGATATTAGTAACAGAATGGGTAAACAAATGTGCAATCCTACATGAAGCTCTAGTTGTATGTCCACTAGGTAAATATATACTACCTAGTAATCTTTTCAGATTTACAGCTATATTGAGCCATGGGACAAGTCATGTCTCAACAGGGGGGATGGTAGAGGTGATATCTAAGGGATTTCTAATTACTAATAAAAAAAAAAAATTGTCTATCCTGCTGTTTGGTAATTACTAATGCATTTATAAGGTGGATAGAGGTATTTCCTACAGGCAATCCAGATGCCATCACTGTAGCTAAAGCACTGGTGAAAGAAGTTATTACTGGGGTTTGGATACCTGGAAAAAAAAAAAAAATACAATGATAATGGGTCCCACTTTGTGAATAATGTCTTCAGTGGCGCAGAGTTTTAAGTTAGAACTAAAGAATCCTTGTGCCTATCACCCCCAGTCTGTAAGGTTGGTAGAAAGACATAATAGTGTACTTACGAATAACCTCAGAAAGACCATGGATGAGACAGGGACAAGCTTGGTCTAGGGTTTACCACTAGTAATCCTAAATATGCAGGTTACACCAGCCCCATCAGGATGAACACAGAATTTCTCACTCGGTTCCAGATGATGCTGTGAATCCTCATTTAGCTGAGAAACCAGAAGACTGGATCCTAATAAGGAAATATTTATATAATCCCAGGTGGGAGGGTCCATATCAGGTATTGTTAACAACCCCCAGTGCAGTAAAGATGGCAGAGAGAACGTCCTGCATACACCTGTCACATTGCAAGCTGGTCAAACCACTACCTGATCAATAGGGAAAGAATAGAGAATCACCACCATCTCCTGAGGCAAAGTCTGACTACAAAGGGGGGTCTTCCTATTAGAGGGGGCTCGTCTCAACCTCAGTGAAAAAAAACCCACGGCTGACGGAGACTTAGGGTGATTATGGAATTGATAGGGAAAAGAAAGTATGGTAGTGTGTGGACACCATCTGGGCAATCGTGGCTAGGAGGAAAAACAGGTATGGGGGATCAAAGGCTAAAGAGTGGTCCTACTCTCCTCTGTAGTAATGATACTGCTGGGGACAGTGGTTCCCTATATAAAAACCCTTGGGGAAACTAGAATTTAGGAGGGTAATAGATAGAAGGTCAGGGTTGATTGTGACACTGGCTTAGACTAGAATCCTGTGACATAACATTCTATGTGGGGGAAACATCCACGGTAGAGTTCTGCTCCCTGGTCTGCAATGCATCCTTCAATTTTATCAGGACTCTTTTCTACCTTCCAATGGAAAATGTAAAACATTCTCTTAGTTGTATCCAACAGTGAAAGGAACAGACGTAGCACCCCTGGTCACTGCCTACCCTGGTAACTATACATACTTTGCTCGTTCGGGATCAGGTAGGTATGTAGGGGACTTGACAGAAGAGTATTGTTAGAAACTTGGAATGTAACATTCGACTCAGAAAATTATTTAGCATCTTGGTTTAGAAGTCAGACTGCAATGAGAGCCGATATTTGGTGGTTGGGTGGAGATAAGCAGCTGAGGCCTAAGCTCCGGCCTACTGGTATGGAGTCTGTACTGTGGTCCAGCTACTGATGCCCTTCCATCTGTTCTCAGCAGGAGACTATAACTGGAAAAGTGAGAGGACCTCGTTTACCAAATGGTATAGAACTGAGAGGTCAGTCCCTGGAGGGTCCTTTGACCCTAGAATCTATAAAGAGATGAGATTGGAGTCCCTACAGGTGTACCGAACGAGTTCAAGACCAGAAACCAGGTGGCAGCAGGTTTCCTTCATTGGTGGTCTACAATAAACAATGTGGATTGGATATTATAATCAGTAGAGATTGGTTAATTATTCTAGAGATGCAATAAAGGGCATTGCAGACCAGCTGGGTCCAACCTTACAGAGGGCAAGATAGGATGGCTCTCTATATGCTGCTGGCTGAGAAAGGAGGAGTATATAAAATGTTTGGTACTTATTGTTGTACTTTTATTCCCAACAACACCTCTCCAGATGGCAGCATCACAAGAGCAGTAGAGGGCCTCACCGCCCTCTCAGAGGAACTGGCTGAAAATTCTGGGGTTTATGGTCCCTTAACATCATGGATTGAAGGATGGTTCGGCAGATGGTCCGAAGTAGTGAAGTCCATCCTAATCTCCTTTGCACTTATCATCAGTGTACTGACTGTGTATGGATGTTGCTGCATTCCGTGTATCAGAGGGTTAATCCAGAGACTGATTGACACTTCAATAACTAAGACCATGTACCAGCAAGAAATTACCATAGAAGAATCTTATGATGATGATGATGATGATGATGATGATGATGATGAAGAGATGACCACTCCATGACGGAACATGCAAAAGCCTTAGACAAGCAAACAGGAAACTTAAATAATTGTGGACTCTTTATGATAAAATGTTAATCAGGGGGGAAAAAATATATATCATAAAGGGTTAATTTAAGGGTTGATTTAATATGTATTATTGATATATTTATGTACAGTTTGACAATAGTAGTGTGCCAGGGAGAAAGAGACAGTTAAGGAATGTGAAGGGGTCTTCTTGGCTAAATAAAGATTGAAGGTCTGCTTGGTTGACTCCTGAATAAGCAAGTTCTATCACTGTATTGTACCATATGTTGTAAAAAAGTCAGCTCCTTGCTGTCTCAGTTGTTATAAAAGCTTCGCACAGTGTGTCTTCCTTAGACCTCACTCTGGACGCTGTCTGTGTGTGGGCTCTCCCTGCAGGAATAAATCTTGCTATAACCTCGGTGTTTGGTCCTACTTGATAGAGAAGAATTTTCCTTACAAGGATACAAAAAAAGTGTTTAAAATCAGAATAGGGCAATTTTTTTTAATGTGGCACTATCAGCAGGTTCTTCTCAGAGAACCTACTGATATGCCGCAGTAGCTGTGTCCCTCAAAATGTTCGATCTACACAAATACGGTATTAATAAAAACTAGAAATCATGGCGCAAAAATGACAGCCCATACAGCCCCGTAGGTGAAAACCTAAAACCATTATAAGAGTCACAATAGAGCCATTCTATTAATAAGCTGTGGTTCAAAGGTAAATAATGTAATCCTTCTAATGTGCAGTTCCTGGGATGCCGCAGCTGGTAGCTATCCCCAAAAAGACATAAACAGAGTGTAAGGCTTCCTGACTCTGGGTTCATGGAACCGAGTGATGTCACTCACTCCTTCTACCGATCTTTTTGAGCTTTTACAGGGATCCATAGAAGGAGAGAGTGACATTATTTGGTTCCATGAAAAGCCTTACACTCGGTTTATGCCTTTTTGAGGATAGCTACCCAGGAACCAGACTGGGATAGCCATAGCACATATACACACACAGCCTGCTGCAGCCATAGCCCACATATTCACACACAGCTGCAGCCATAGAACACTGAAGAAAAACACACAATCTTCTCCCAGAGAGAAAACACCACACATTGAGGACAGGGGCTACTGCTTCATTATTTATGTCTTCGCTATATTACACAGCATATCTTCATATTACACTGCTACTCACGTACAATCATCAAGCATTCAGGAAGAGAACAGCACCGATCTCCCCCACACACAATGGATTCCAGCTGAGAAACAAGCTGCCAAATAGGGACCGACTACTTTTCCCCGACCACCCTTATCTAAAAGGGCCAGTGAGCAAAACTCATCAAAATTCAATTCAAAATTGTTTAAAGATTTTATAGCTGGAGTCAAGTCGGTACATTTTTTCTGACTCAGACTCCAGCCAAAACTAGCTATGACTCCACAGCCCTGGTAGTAAGTGCAGGGAAAAAAGCACTTATTAAGCATTTCCTGTAGTAAGTATATATAGGTAATTTGTATAATTTTTGGGGGGCAATACAATACTTTAACAAAAAAAATTCGCCAGACTTCTCCTTTAACCCCTACGCGACCCTAGACATAAACGTACATCCTGGAAGTCTGTCACCAGAAGACCCTCGATGTACATTTACGTCCTGGGTCTCTAGGGAGCTATGAAGTGCGCTCCAGAGCAGAGCGTGCTTCATAGCAGGTGGGGGCCGGCTGCAGTGAGCAGCCGGGCCCTCACCGTCAATGACAGTCTGCAGCGATCGCGCTGCAGCCGTGATTGCAGCGTTTAAGTGTAAGTGAAAGAAGCAGCTTCTGTCACTTACCGATGAGGGCCCCCGCAGTGTGACTGCAGGGATCCCGATCATTTTAACAGACCGCCAGAGGTCTCTCACCTCCCTCTGTGCGATCTGATTGGTGCTCTGCTGATTGAGTCTGCCACAGGCAGGCTCAATCAGCAGAGCGCCTGTTACACTGATCAATGCTATGCCTATGACAAATACACTGACACATACATATATACCCACAGATACATACATACACACACTGACATATACATATATAACCACTGGCACATACATACACTGACATATACATATGTGCCCACACTTAAACATACAAAGCCACATCACTTACAGCTCCCAGGCTTCTTCTTCTTTCTCCTGTAGTCAGGCTGATCTTTACCCAGAAGTATTATAACATGGGAAAAGGGGGGTGATTATTAGGGAAGGGGGCTTTTTATTAATAATAACACTTTATTAATTTTTTTTTTTACACATATACTATAAGCCCATCTAGTATAGGCACACTGATCTCTCATTGAGATCTATGCAGTATAGTTATACTGCATAGACCAATGAGATAGGCACTGGATGCAATCGAGTGCCGAGCTGGAATCAGCGTCATTACGGCACAGACGCCGGCTGGTGCCAGATGGAAAAATCGCCCCTCCGTGACTATGTCGCCAGGGCGAGGGGGGGGGTCTATCCTTTCATCTGGCACCGGCTAGGGTCTGCGCCGTAATGGTACTAACTTTGCACCACCCCTCCGTCCCACCCTGTTTATCATTAGGAATGCAATTGGAACATTTTCTCCTGTCTGAACATTGCACAGGTGCCTTAACGATCCAGCCCATGTGCCAGGCTGGCACAGGTAGGGAATAGAAGACAATTTGCCTGGAGCACTCCTAATGATGAGGAGGGCAGGGAGGAGTAACAGAAAGGTCGTGCCAGCCTAATGCATACACAATCTAGGCCACGCCCGTTGGGCATGAGGCTGCAAGTTTAACCCCTTTAACCGGAAGGGGGCACTTAACCCACTTCTTTGCTGGTGCAGTGCATTCTCCGAGGAGGGGGGGTGATGGTAGGGGCTGGGAGTTACATGCTGCTGCTTCCTCGGCAGTCCCGGTAAGCCCCCGTACCCCCAGCACCTATCATCACCCCCTCCCCCCATTGGAGAGCACACTGAATCTGCCCCAGGAAGGAAGGGGGCACTTAACCCCCTTCCTTGCTGGTGCAGATGCAGTGCCAGAACAGTCTGACTCCCAAGGGGTTAAGTCCCTGGGAGCCAGACTGTAACACCCATGCCCATGCTGAAAGACACCCAGCTTTCCCAGCATCCTGTAAGGGTTAACCTTACAGGATGCTGGGAAAGCTGGGTGATCTCCAGCATGGGCATGGGAGTTACAGTCTGGCTCCCAGGGGGTTAACCCCTTATTTGCTGTTTGTTTTTGCTTGTGTTTTTTCTTTTTCTTTTTCCAGATACCGGTATGCAGAGGATTACAGCGGATTTGTTTGGACTACGTCGATGACCGGCTTAATGTTCAATAAAATGGTCAACGAGGGGTCAGGAGGTGTTTTTATTTAAATAAAAAAAAAATTCTAGGAGTATTGTATTTTCTTTCATTACTATATAGACTTAGTAGTGAAAGCTGTCTGATAGACGGAATCCATTACTAAGTTGGGGCTTAGTATTAGCCGATATAAAATGGCTAACACTAACCCCCCCCCCCATTATTACCCCAGTACCCAATGCCACCAGGGGTACTGGGAAGAGCCGGGTGCCAGTGGTCCCGGAGCGTCAAAATTGGCGCTCCTGGACTGGGCGGCAGCAGGCTGGTAATATTTAGGCTGGGGAGGGCCTAAACCAATGGCCCTTCCCACCCTGGTGTTACCAGGCTGATGTAGCTTGGTTTTTAACCCGGCTGGTTATAAAAATAGGGGGGACCCTATGCGTTTTTTTTTTTGTTTGTTTTTTTAAATTATTTATTTATTTAAAGGAAAAAAAACGCATGGTATCCCCCCCTTTTCCATAACCAGCCGGGTTAAAAACGAAGCAAAAGCAGCCTGGTAACACCAGGGTGGGAAGGGCCTTTGGTTTAGGCCCCCCCCCCCAGCCTAAATATTACCAGCCTGCTGCCGCCCAGTCCAGGAGCGCCAATTTTGACGCTCCAGGAACACTGGCACCCGGCTCTTCCCAGTGCCCCTGGTGGCATTGGGTACTGGGGTAATAATGGGGGGGTTAGTGTTAGCCATTTTATACCGGCTAACACTAGGCCCTGACTTAGTAATGGATTCCGTCTATCAGACGGCTTCCACTAATAAGTCTGTAAAGTAATGAGAGAAAACACAATACACCTAGAAAAATTTTTTTTTATTCAAATAAAAACACCCCCACACCCCTCGTTGACCATTTTATTGAACATTAAAGTCCGCTGGTCATCAACGTAGTGCAAACGAATCCGACGTAATCCTCTGCATGCCGGTAGCTGAAAGAAAAGGAAGAAGAAAATGCTCATTACCTAGGAGGCAAACCTGGGCCAATGAGGCGATCGGGCGGCCGGGGCTGCAGGGGGGCGATTGGGGGGGGGGGGTCGATCGGGCAAGGTGTCGGGAGGTGTTAAAGGGATTGCAGGCGGGCGGCTGGCTGGAGCATATACTTCACCTGGTCCCCGCTTCGGCTTGCTGAAGACATCGGGAACTGCGGGAGCGGGGATCAGGTGAAGCATCAGCTCCGGCGGCCGGGGGGGTTAATGGGGTGGGTTGTATACAAAGTCGCAGCAGGGATGTACATCCCTGCTGCGTGTTTGTCTGCCATTAAAAGTATAGGGCCGGAATCTGCAGCGAGTCTCGCTGCAAATACGCAGCGAGGGGACTCACTGCAGACCCGTCAAGTGGGTTTGTAGCCTAAAAGTACATATCATAAGCAAAGAAAATGTAGACAATAAAAATGATATACAATTAACCCTTTCCCGCACAAGGACGTAACTGTACGTCCCTGCGCGGCGACCCCGCTCTGAACCGCTGCTGTCCCGTGTGCCTCATGTAGCCCGGGGCCGCGGCTATTAGCGGGCACGGTCCGATCGCCGTGCCCGCTAATAAGGTAGTCAGATGCAGCTGTCAAACATGACAGCTGCATCCGGTTACTGGATCCTGCGCTTCCCTGGTGTCTAGTGGAGGAGGTCGCTCCCCCGGGACGTAGTCCCGGAGAAGCGATCTCAGTGTGTGTTGGCGGCCGGGGTCTCCGCCAAGATGGCGCTGATCCCGGCTCGGCACTCGTTTGTTTTCAGCTGCAGCAGTATATAAGTATATACAGCACAGATCAATGAGTGATCAGTGCACTTATACTAGAAGTCCCCCAGGGGGCTTCTAGTATAAGTGTAAAAGTTTAAAAAAAAAGTGTTAATAATAAAAAAAAACCTCCCCTAATAAAAGTCAGAATCACCCCCTTTTTCCCATGTTATAAATAAAAATAAATCGCCCAAACTATTAATAATCACATGCCTGATCTCGCAAGGTAAACGGCGTAAGCACAAAAAAATCCCAAAGTGCAAATTGCACATTTTTGGTCGCATCAAATCCAGAAAAATTGTAATAAAAAGCGATCAAAAGTCGCATATGCGCGATCAAGGTACCGAAAGAAAGAACACATCATGGCGCAAAAAATAACACCTCACACAGCCCCATAGACCAAAGGACAAAAGCGCTATAAGCCTGGGAATGGAGCGATTATAAAGAACATATATTTGTTAACAACAGTTTGAATTTTTTACAGGCCATCAGATAATATAAGTTATACATGTTACATATCGTTGTAATCATAACGATTTGAGGAACATATATAACATTTCAGTTTTTCCATAGGACACACGGCGTGAAAACGAACCCCCCCCCCCCCCCCCCCCAAAAAAAAAAAGAATTGTGTTTTCACAGCATACTTTATGCAAAAGTTCAGCCTGTAATTGCAAAGTACAATTAGTGACGCAAAAAATAAGGGCTCATGTGGCCTTTTAAGCACAAGGATGAGGGTCGTACAAATACCAGTACCAATACCTTATAAAAAAACATTAACTTCAAACATCATAAGAACCAAACTAAATATGCCACACCCCGCGCTTTCCTTCACACATAAATCTTAAAAGATAATAGCATATCACACCTTAACATTTTGAAAAACTCCTGTGTCAGGCCTGACATTCCAAAGAATTCTAGTATCGTACAATAGTTCTGCACTGCATCGCCTCACCCCTGATACCACTCCCAATTTATATAAATTTTTAATAAAAATTCTGTTTTAAGTTAACATACACACTGACCCTCCTCTCTCTCCGTACAACAGCCACATGACTCAATCACAATCTATGACCTAGCCACATGACAACTAATTTAATAATTCTGTCATTGTACAAAGACCCAGATTACAACTTTAAAAAAAGATAAATAAAAAAAGGTACCTGCGGCCCACTTTTTCCTTGAGCTTTTCTCTCTAACCAAGCCTCCAGTTCAGGACTGCTTACTTCAGTTGGTTTCAAATGGTCAAGAACAGTTATATCCTTCCCCTGTTTCCACACTTCATAGCGGTCAGGCTGGAGGAATTTCACAAACACATCCATAGAGATCTTCACCATATCTTTTCGACATGTGCACTATAAACAGGAAATGAAAAGGTGAGATGTAGCAGAAGGATTATCTTGCACACAAAAACATCAACTCCTGACAAAATAATGGGCAGACCTGTGTGGCCATTTTTCCATAATCAATCCAGCGCAAGGTTGCAAAATTAGTGGACTCTGCACAGTTGAATCCATGATTAAATCCTGCATGGTACCCATATGGAAATGTTATCATAAACTCCCCTGCTTCCTGTGTGATCTACAATAAAAAAGACACAGTAAGACTTACTCTAAAAAGAAAGAAAATGTTTTTTATTATGTCTTTCACACAACCTACCCGATCAAATGGAATCCCATACTTCTTTAAAATAGATGGAGATATAAGGGTCATCTTATGCCTAAGAAAAGCATCACATCCTTGAGAACTGCCTGGAAAAAATCCTGTAAGAAATTTAAAAAAATTTTAAGAGGTGAAATTGAAATGTGGTGGCATGTTAAAGGAGTGCTGTTAAAGTGTTTGCCAGTTTGTTTGTTTTTACAAATTAGAGCTGGATACTGAAACATATTCAGTTTATTTCTAATGTTTGAATTTTCTTATTGTACATTTTTTATTAGAGTTTTAATTACAACTAGATTTGCATTTCCAGGGAAATACATTTGTGCTTGAAAAGAGCGCCCCTTTAACAGTGACTTTCCTTTAAGAGAAACTTTAACCCTTGATACCCTCCCTTTAAGAGCAAATTTGGTACAGTCCCTTTAAGAGCAACTTGGGTACTGTCCCTTTAAGAACAACTTGGGTACCGTCCCTTTAAGAGCAACCTGGGTCCCGTCCTTTAAGAGCAACCTGGGTCCCGGCCCTTTAAGAGCAACCTGGGTCCCGTCCCCTTTAACCCTTTGAGGACCGTGCCAATTTCAATTTTGCGTTTTCGTTTTTTCCTCCTTGTGCTTAAAAGGCCATAGCACTTGCATTTTTTCACCTAGAAAGCCACATGAGCCCTTATTTTTTGCGCCACTAATTGTACTTTGCAATGACAGGCAGAATTTTATCATAAAGTACACTGCAAAAGCAGGAAAAATTCAATGTGTAGTGAAATTGAAAAAAAAATGCATTCCTTTTATTTGGAAGGTATTTCTTTTCATGCCATTCACTCTGGGGTAAAACTAACTTATTATATATGTTCCTCAAGTCGTTACGATTACAACAATATGTAACACTAGAAAATGTACCCGGCGCTGCCCGGGTATAAAGTGTCAGTGTGTATAGAGGGTCCTGTATACCTGTAGTATAGAGTTGGTGGAGGTGCTGTATACCTGTAGTATAGAGTTGGTGGAGGTCTTGTATACCTAAAGTATATAGTTTGGGGGTCCTGTATACCTATAGTGTATAGCTTGGGGTTCTGTATACCTGCTAGTATAGAGTTGGTGGAGGTGCTGTGGCAGTGTTATCCAGTCACAGTATGGTGGTGTTGGTCAGGTCTGGTATGGCAGTGTTATCCAGTCACAGTATGGAGGTATTGTTTAGGTCTGGTGTGGCAGTGTTATCCAGTCACAGTATGGCGGTATTGGTCAGGTCTGGTATGGCAGTGTTATCCAGTCACAGTATGGCGGTATGGTCAGGTCTGGTTATGGCAGTGTTATCCAGTTACAGTATGGTGATATTGGTCAGGTCTGGTATGGCAGATTCATCCAGTCACAGTATGGCGGTATTGGTAAGGTCTGGTATAGCGGTGTTATCCAGTCACAGTATGGCGGTACTGGTCAGGTCTGGTATGGTGGTGTTATCAAGTCACAGTATGGCCGTATTGCCCAGGTCTGATATAGCAGTGTTATCCAGTCACAGTGTGGTCGTATTGGTCAGGTGTGTGGTACCAGTATCAAAACAATGAATTTGTCAGGTGGTATGGCAATAGTAGCAGTTTGGTGGTAGGGTCAAGGAGTAAAGGAGTTAGCAGAATATATATATGATATATATATATAATATATATATATATACAGTTACCGAAAAATATATATATATATCCATCCTGGGGGTACTAAATAGGGGGTCCCACTACTATTAAACATATATCCGACAGCTCTTTTAACATTTGACCATGACCAATATTTACTGTTATATCCCGAGTACATATATTCTGGTGTTATATGGTTTACAAGGAATTGATAGTATATCCCAGGTTGTCTAGTTGGCAATGGGGTTAACAGTATCATCCCGAGTGATCTAGGGAAAGACTGTGTTAATTACACATGCTAATAATAATGAGCAATATAGGGCTAGGCAGTCACAGACAGTATCTGATGGCATTGGTAAGGTTAATGCCACATTCCTGTTGCATATAATGAAAGCGACAGGTTTTCTTCATATTGTGATTTTTGATAATGGAACGGCTGCAGTGGGTTCACATGTATCATAAGGTATCAATAAATTCAGAACTGCTTGATCATTTTTAGGAGGCTGTGAGGCTGGTTCACACTACATTTGATTTTCATCCATTTTTTTCATCCGTTAAAAAATGGATGGAAAAAACGGTATGATGGTGTGCATCCGTTTTATCTTTTCCATTAAATTTCATTATCAAAAAAAGGATAAAATGATCATTTTTTTAACATGCACAAAAACATAGTCAACTCATTTTTTGTGTCCGTTAGATAGATTTTGATAATTTTTTTTTTTGAAATAATGGAATTTATTTGAAAAACGGATCAAACACGGATGCCACACTGCATCCATTTTTTCCATCCGTTTTTTTTTTTCTTAAAAAAAAAACGGATTTCAAAAACGTAGTGTGAACCCGGCCTGATTTCCTTATTGTGATAAGGTACTATTTATGCAATTTTTCAAAGGCAAAAGTACTAGCAATGAAAGGGCTGAGAAGGATACCTTTTGAAATACTAACCCACATAATAGAGTATTCCTTGGGTTTAGGAACAGATATAACTCCTGTTTTGTCTCTCCCTTTCTCTCTCTCACACAATCTGGAAAAAAAATATTCCCTCCCGCCCTCATCATTTTTTTCTACTTTTTATTTTTTATTTTTTATTCGTTAATCCTCTAAGCTCAAGGGAAGGCAATTCTTCAGCCATGGTTCCATAAAGGTTTCCTCCACAAGAAGTTTTTCCTCTCCAGAGTGTTGGAGGATGACTCTTATAAGTCAAGGATTACCTTTGTGTAGCAGATTTTCATATATTTTTAGCCTGAACTGCTAATTCTAAGTTATACATTATGTTTAAAAATGTAAATACATTAAAGGACAACCCGCGGGACCCCAAAAAAAAAAACACAGACACACACAGACACCATACTTACCATCTCTCCGGTGACGATCGCCACTCGATTCGCCCGCCGTCCGCCTCTCCGTCGCCGCCTTCCGCCATCCAGCGATGTCTCCAACTTCCGGGTCCAGGGGATGGGAAAAGGCTGCAGTGCGCTGCGCACCGGCAGCCTTTTCATTGGCTGGAGCGCATCACATGGCTTCCAGCAAGCTCAAGCCAATCAGGGCTGAGCAAGCTGGAAGCCATGTGATGCGCTCCAGCCAATGAAAAGGCTGCTGGTGCGCATGTGCACCAGCAGCCTTTCATCCCCATTCACTTGCATGAAGACGCGAGGAGAAGAAGACCCGGACCGCCCCTCGGCTCTGACGTCGTCGTCACCAATGCCACCCCGGAGAAGAGGACCGTGACGATCGTAATAGGTAATGTATACATTCCTTAACTTCCGGGGTGGGGGGTCGGGGGTCCCGAAAGCGGGGGAGGGGGCCAGGCCGGGTATTTAACCACATTACAAAGTTAATAACTTTGTAATGTGTGTTAAATGAGCAAAAAAAAATTTTTGTGGGAGTTGTCCTTTAATATGTTAATGCTTTAGTTATTAAGGGTGGCAGCTCAGTAAGTTGCAAGCGAGTTATGGTGGACTCATTTTAAAACATGTTAAAGCGATTCTATAACCGACAATCTGTACTCCCAAACTGCTTGTCCCTTCAGATTCAGATTCAGCTGCTTTTAATCACAGATCTGTCCTGGGGTCAGTTCGGCAGGTGATGCAGTTATTGTCCTAAAAAACAACTTTTAAACTTGCAGCCCTGTGTCAAACTGGCGGTGGCCTAGAGTACCTATGCCCTAACCTTGCACCGCCCTCCGTCCCTCCTCCCTGCCCTCTTTACCATTAGAATGGCCCTGGCAATATTTCTTCTATTCCTCACTCGTCTGAACACTGCACAGGTGCCTTAACGAGGCAGCTCATGTGCTGTGCTCACACAGATGATAAAATAGTAGAAAACTCGCCTGGAGAATTCCTATGATGAAGAGGGCGGGGAGGAGGGACAGAAAGGTAGTGAAAGCCTAATGCACAGCCACGCCAAGTTGACACAGGGCTGCAAGTTTAAAAGTTGATTTTTTAGGACAATAACTGCATCACCTGCCGAACGAACCCCAGGAGAGATCTTGGATTAAAAGCAGCTATCCGACGGTACAAGCGGTTTGGGGGGGGGGGGGGGGGGTCAGATTGTGGGTACAGAGTCGCTTTAAACCTCACAGTTGCGAACAGACTGAGCTTTGGAAGTGGCCAGCCTTAAGGATGTCATAATGGTAACGTCATCCAGGGGTGAGCATGGTGGTTAAGCACAAGAGATAAAATAGACAGAATAGACAGTATTTTTCAAAGCAGGTGTAAATAATGAGCATGTCGATTAACTGGACGGCTGTAATCAATTACGGCTGTTATGCTGTACAGTGTGTATACTGTCGTCTTATTACGTATTGACTTGCGTGGACCGCATTATTATACGGAAAATATGGCTATAATTTAAGTTCATCATTATGACTGTATTTTTCTTTTATTTACAGTCTGAACATAATCTAATTCCTCAGAAGGGCTCAGAAGTGTTGGTACATATCTTTTCCCTTTCTTCCTTGTTCTCTAGTCTACGATGGCTGGCTAGTTGTTCTCTCTGCAAGGTTATAGAATCTGCTCCCTATCTTTTTCAGCCTATGACCTCCATGTTGTACTTCATTTATCACTGACACAATAAACTCTCTACCCTGCTTAATTTAGGCCAGGTTCACCTATCCTTTTTCTTCTACTTTGAGTATAGCGTATATGTTTTAAAATTATCTAAATGCCTAGGACTCTTAGCATATGTCTAGCCTTGTGACAATATTACAGTTTTTTACGTGCATAATACTTCTTACATGTTTCATACCGTATATAATACCACACGTTTTAGACTTAGTTGTTTATACAGTGTGTACAACCTTGATTGTCATCTTCACTGTGCCATATAAAATTTATATAGCAGTGTGTCTGATGTGCCGTGGAGATTAAATAGGACACCTGCGTTTCTGTTTGGGAGTTCCAGACAGCTTGTATTTGTTCTCTTTTACAAATGAGTATTATGCCTGTTTTCTAGACCTCAGGGATCTAAATGCCACAGAGAAAGCTGCTAAATGAAGCTAGAAAAGCCTTGGAGTTCACAGCATGGAAGCTACTGTAACCACAAGGACCATGGTTCATTGACTTGTAGCATTTAATGCTTTCTACTGCTCTTGCTTTCCTTGCCTAGCAAATGTGTGTCTGACAGCTATGGGACCTATTTACTAAGAAAGTATAAAAATCATACCTGCAACCAAAGCACAATCTCTTTTCTTTGCTTCTTTACAATTATTAATTACTAACAAAAAGAAGAAACAGCATAGATGAAAAAAAAAGTTTAGCATATGTACATGTATGTGGCCAAAAGTATCTGATGGTACGTATTCCTATGTCTGCTGTATACAGTAACACCTGGCAATTCAAAACTCTTTTTTTTTAGATCACTTTCACACCCTTTTTGTTCTTTGTTTTAACACTTTTTCAAAAACATTTTTGTTTCGTTCATTTTTTAATGTGGTTTTTGTTCGCCGTCTTTTAACCTATGTCATGTGATTATTCGATCGTGTCATTCGAGGATTCCTCTTGAAGAAAGTGAAAAGGCATAATAAAACAATGGCAGTTTGTCTAAGAAAAATGCAGCTGCAATTATTCTACTATCCCCAAAGATGTCCTTAAAATGTCCCTGCCATTACAGTTTTAAAAATCTAAATCAACTATAGATGTGAAATAAAGCAAGTTTGCAATTTAATATATATATATATATATCTATATATATATATATTTTAGTTATGCTTTAAAAAAGCTATACTTACCTGAAATCCAGATCCAGTCTCCTGAAGGCAGCTATATAACAGCTATACTTACAGTATCCAGTGCAGCTATATAACAGCTGTACTTACTGTATCCAGGTCCAGTCTCCTGAAGGCAGCTATATACAGCTTACTCACTGTATCCAGGTCCAGTCTCCTGAAGGCAGCTATATAAACAGCTGTACTTACTGTATCCAGGTCCAGTCTCCTGAAGGCAGCTATATAACAGCTATACTCACTTTATCCAAGTCCAGTCTCCTGAAGGCTGCTGTATAACAGCTATACTTACTTTATCCAGGTATAGTCTTCTGAAGCTTTTAGTCTTGTGCTAGGTGAAAAAAGTGACTAAAAACAGGAAGTCCCGCCAGTACAGAGTTTCAAAGCTCATGTGTTTGTCAATCAAATGACAGCTTATTTTCTTAAAAGTAACAACAATGTAGTGAAAAATGCAACAAACACAATGTGAGATATCCTGCATAAGTGGTCTCTTTCATTTGTAAAAAACAACAACAACAACTTCCCTCCATTTTATAGCTTACATGATTTTTTTCATATGTTTAAATCACTTAAAGTGACTCTGCACCACAATTTTGACCCCCTAAACCGCTTGTCCCTTCGGATAGCTGCTTTAATTCCAACATCTGTCCTGGGGTCCGTTCGGCAGGTGATGCAGTTTTGTCCTAAAAAACAACTTTTAAACATGCAGCCCTGTGTCAAAATTGGCGTAGTCTACAGTACCTATGCCCTGGGCTTGCACCACCTCTCTGTCCCCTCTTCCCTCCCTCTACATCGTTAGCGTACCCCTTGCAGAATTTTTCCTATTCATCACTTGCCTGAAAAGTGCACATGTGCCTTAACAATCCAGCACGTGTGCAGTGTTCAGACAAGTGATGAATAGGAGAAATCCTTCCAGGGCCTTCCTAATGATGCTGGCCACACCAATTTGACACAGGGCTGCAGTTTAAAAGTTGTTTTCAGGACAATAACTGCATCACCTGCCGAACGGACCCAGTACAGATCTTATATTAAAAGCAGCTATCTGACGGTACAAGCGGTTTGGGGGAGGGGGGGGGGTTGAGGCAAATCTATATAACTTTCTGTTTACCAGTTGATAATATTTTACACACTTTTAAAACTAAGCTGAGACTTGCTCTTCTGTCTGTGATAAGTAGGGGACTAGTTAAAAGTCTTCTATACAGCAAACGGTGACACAAGTAGATAGCAAAGATAGCCTCCCTCTCCCTGTGGATCGACCTTTCACACACGCACATGTCACAGAGGCTACAAGACATACTTACAAATATGTCCCATACAAAGAATAAGGTCTGTTCATTGTGTCTATGTCCATGAAGCGTGCAATTAACTATGTCACTAAATGCTGCTGAAAACAGCTCAGCTGAGATGACTGCCCCCATAACGACAAAAAATTTGTAAAAATAAATATAATATATAAATAAATATAAAATAAATATATATATTCAGAAAATAGAGAAAATAAACATGTGTCAATATCTGTCTCTATATAAATCTATATAAACATAAAAAAATAGGTAATACATTCCCGTAATGGGCCAGTTATAGTTAATATACTATTTTACAGATTACAATTTATCAAGCATATTAAGCTAAATTGATTAGAATAATTTCCAATTTACAGTAGTATTCAACAACTAACTTGACTACGGTATTATTTACTGTGCATGATCCTGTTAGTAATGTAATGAATAGATTGCCATATTGTTCATAGGAACACACTAGGCAGAATGTATAATAGCTTCTGTGAATAGATATAATAAAGTTCACCATAAACTATAAATATTCTAAAATAATAATAATACTAATAGTAATAATATAATAAAATAATAATAATAATAATTGTAAACATGCTATAAATAATTATTTTAATACACACAGAAAATAAGTGTACCTTAGGCCCCGTTCCCACTGAGAAAGGTAGCGGAATTCCGCGACGGAATTGTCCACCGCGGAATGCCGTTAGCCTCCCACTCATAATGGGAGTCTATGGGAGGCGCGCGCTCCTGCCCTGTCCGCGCTGAAGAATGAACATGTTCCTTCTTCAGCGCGTACAGAGCAGGAGCGCGCGCCTCCCATACACTCCCATTATGAGCGGGAGGCTAACGGCATTCCGCGGCGGACAATTCCGTTGCGGAATTCCGCTACCTTTCCTCAGTGGGAACGGGGCCTTAGGCTATGTTCACACTACGTAAAACTACGGCCGTAGTTCTCACCGCAGAACTATGGCCGTATTTTTGCGGGGTGGGACATAGCCTATATGCAATGGGATCCTGGCCAGAGCGTACACACATCGTATACGCTCCACCGGATCTGTGCGGCGCCGGAAAAAACTGACAGGTCAGTTTTTCTGCGGCCTGGAATTCAGTGAATTCTGGCCGCAGAAAGACCTGTCACTTCACACAGTGAAGCGAGGGGCTCCGGCCGCTCGCTTCACTGTGGGCTATGGTAAGCTCTTATGCGGGCGCGCGCTGATGCGCCCGCATCAAGGCCCTGCGGCCGGAAAGATCATCCGGCCGGTACTTAAGTACCGGCCGAGATGATCCGGCCAAGAGACCGGCCGTTCCGCGACCCGCCGGGGGTCACGGAACGTCCGGTCTCATTTGTAGTGTGAACATAGCCTTAAAGTGGATCTCTCGGCAGATGTTTTTTTTTTCTATTTTTCTTTTTAACTGTGTTCAGGGTGCAGTTAAACAGGAAAAGACCCTGCATTGGTCTTCTGCCTCTCTTCTGATTGGCTGAGCAGGATGGTGCAGCGTGGCAGGGATCAAAGGGTTCAAGAAAGTATGGGTTTTTTAAGATTTATATGAGCTGTTTTTAGATTTATATGAGCACAGTTTTTTCTCTGAACTATCCAATGTTGCTCAGCCACATACGGGTGTTCTCAATTAGAACATGTGAATTTCCTTTGGAGTTGGTAAAAATACTAGAAGTAACCATGAAGAATTCAGATCTGTCATGAACTAAAGTCCTGTGGTTGGAAAGAGGCACCAAGTCCCAATATTGTTTTTAAGAGGTCTTTATTAATTATTCTTCTTGCACACTGTAAAAATCTGGAAAAAGACAACAGATACAATGAAAGCTAATTGCCTACACATGGTAGCATTGGCCTACTTTATAGCAGAATAGAATATTAGAATATTGCTACTTCATAGGAATGATACCACACCTTATGAATTAGGTCTCAGATAGTAAGTATCACTCTACATAATTAACCTTATTAAGAACTGGAAAACTTGGGTGCAAAGCACAGGGTTGTTGCAGAGCTTTTAAGGGAACTAACATATGCCTCGTCTTAAGAGTTGAGCAAATTTCAAGCACGCTCACATATGATTAATGTTGGCAACTGGAATTGGATGCAGCCCAAGGGAGTCCTGGACGAACCAGAGCGCGCTTGAAGTTTTCTCAACTCTACCCTATTCCATGATTAATGCTCCATAGACTTACCATAAATCTGTCTCCTGCAGAGAGATGGTGATGGAGAGAAGCATTTAGTTGCGTGCTTCTGCCAGCCCATTCTAATAGTAGGTGCAGGTCTCAACACTCAGACCCCGACCAATTTTTGACATGTCTCTGTAACATTAATTTTATTTTTAAATGAAACTGTAGGCTATGTTCACACTATGTAAGTTCTGCAGAAATCACAGCCGTTGTTACAACAGCCATGATTTCTGCGGTACTTATGTAGTGTTGCAGGTTGAGGGAATCCCAGCAGGAGTGTATACAAATAATACACACTCCGACCGTGATCCCTAGCGGCGCCGTAGAAAACTGACTTGTCAGATTTCTGCGGCCACTATTCAGTGAATAGCAGGCGCAGAAAACTCTGTCAGTGCACACAATAGAGCAAGCGGCTCCGGCCGCACGCTCCATTGTGTGCTGTGGAGAGCTCTGATGCCGGTGAGCACGGATGCGCCTGCCTCAGAACTCAGTGGCAATGAAGATCATACAGCCAGTACTGCAGTATCCCGGCCGGAGTGTATACAAATAGTACACACTCCGGCTGTGATCCCTAGCTGCGCTGAGGAAAACTGACATGTCAGATTTCTGCGGCCACTATTCAGTGAGTAGCATCCACAGAAACCCTGTCAGTGCACACAATAGAGCGAGCGGCTCCGGACGCACGCTCTATTGTGTGCTGTGGAGAGTTTTGCCTGCCTCGAACTCAGTGGCAATAAAGATCATACAGCCAGTACTGCAGTATCGGCCGGGATAATTGTTTTCTGAGAACTGACCATTCCGTGACCGGGCCGGTCACGGAATGGCCGGTCTCATACTACGTGTGACCATAGCCTTAATGTTTAACATTATCTTTGGAATAATGAAAGACCTTCATGTTCAGTTGTATATAATTAGAGATGAGTGAATTTTAAAAAATTTGGTTCGCTACATTCACAATTTTCTGGTGCTAAACAATTTGGTGCAGTTTTGATGCAATACTTACTTCCTGCCTTCCTCTAGTGTCCCGCTTTTGTGTTTCTGGTGTCTTCTGTGTCTCTGGTGTCCTCTTAAGTGCCACCTTAAG